>NC_143254.1:60142113-60293628 GCF_984573655.1 Nuphar pumila
CATCCTGCATACATCAAAACACAAATTAGCACATGTGAAATGAAATACTAAATAAATAAAAACTCTGAAATGAAAAATAAATAATGTACATATGATACATCCCTCTGGTCGAATCTTCATGCCTTCGTGAGATGCACTATCTCACACTCACCATCCTGTAAGGCATCTGAAATGAATGGCTTCAGTCTTTGCCCATTTACTTTGAATGTACCTTGGGTCATAGGATCGAATAATGTCACTGCTCCATGGGGAAATACTTCTTTTACAATGTATGGACCTGTCCATCTCGATCTTAACTTCCCTGGGAATAAATGTAAACGAGAATTGTATAGCCACACTTTCTGATCTGGCTCAAACACTTTTCTGACAATATGCTTATCATGAAATGCTTTTGTGCGAGCCTTGTATAATTTGGCATTCTCATATGCATCATTCCTGAGTTCCTCTAATTCTGAGAGCTGCAGTGCTCTCTCTTTGCCAGCCTGGGTGAGGTCAAAATTTAATTTCTTGATAGCCCAGTACGCTCTATGTTCTAACTCGACAGGAAGATGACATGCTTTCCCGAATACAAGGCGATACGGGGACATGCCAATGGGAGTCTTAAATGCAGTTCTATATGCCCAAAGTGCATCATCTAAGCGCTGGGACCAATCCTTGCGGTCCGGACGAACTGTCTTTTCTAAAATTCGCTTAATCTCCCTATTGGATACTTCAACCTGTCCACTAGTCTGCGGATGATATGGAGTGGTGAATCTATGATTGACAGAATATCTTCTCAGCAGAGAAGCTATCTGAACATTCCTAAAATGCTTGCCACCATCGCTAATCATCGCACGTGGCACTCCAAAACGACTGAAAATGTTGTGCTTAATGAACTTAAGCACTACTCTGTGATCATTGGTCTTGGTGGCCACAGCCTCGACCCACTTGGACACATAATCAACCGCCACCAGAATATATAAATTTCCGAATGAGGGCGGAAATGGTCCCATGAAATCAATGCCCCAAACATCAAAAATTTCGACTATCAAAATCGGTAGCAAGGGCATCATGTCCCTCTTGGACATGTTTCCAATCTGCTGACATCGCAGGCATCGCCTACAGAACTCATGAGCGTCCCTGTGGAGTGTGGGCCAATAAAATCTTGACTGCAAAACCTTTGCAGCCGTCTTCCTACTACTAAAATGCCCTCCACAGGCTAACGAATGGGAAAAATTCAAAATGGATTGGTATTCCTCCTCCGGAACGCATCTCCTAATGATCTAATCTGCACAGTATTTGAACAACTCCGGTTCATCCCAATAATAGTGCCTCACCTGAGATAGGAACCTCTCACGCTCATTCTTGTTCCAATGCTCAGGTATCTGCCTCGAAACCAGATAGTTCACAATATCTGCAAACCAGGGTAACTGCGATGTACTGACTGACATGATCTGCTCATCGGGGAAAGAATCACTGATCGGTCTCTGATCCTGCGTAGTCTCCACGATCAGTCTGGAAAGATGGTCTGCTACTACATTCTCGCTTCCCTTCTTATCTCGAATCTCGAGATCAAACTCCTGTAGTAGTAGGACCCAACGAATTAATCTCGGTTTGGTGTCTTTCTTATTCAACAAATATTTCAATGCAGAATGATCAGAATAGACAACTACTTTCGAACCGAGTAAATAGGACCTAAATTTATCCAATGTGAAAACTACCGCAAGTAGTTCCTTCTCTGTCGTAGTATAATTCATCTGTGCATCAGACAGAGTTCTACTCGCATAGTAGATCACATAGGGCTTTCTATCAATGCGTTGTCCTAGAATGGCCCCCATAGCATAATCAGAAGCATCGCACATAATCTCAAATGGGAGAGTCCAATCTGGAGGTCTCAAAATAGGTGCAGTAATCAAGGCCTCTTTGAGAATCTCAAAGGCCTTCATACAATCCTCACCGAAAACAAAGGGCTGGTCTTTCTCCAATAACGTGCAAAGCGGTCGAGAGATTTTGCTGAAATCTTTTATGAACCACCTGTAAAATCCCGCATGCCCTAAAAATGATCGAATCTGCCTCACAGAGGTGGGTGGAGTCAAACGAGAAATGGATTCCACCTTCGCTCTGTCAACCTCAATACCACGCTTGGACACAATGTGTCCAAGTACAATCCCCTCCTGGACCATAAAATGGCTCTTTTCCCAACTCAGGACGAGATTGGTCTCCACACACCTACTCAGTACTCGAGCAAGTTTGTGGAGGCAATCTTCAAAAGAAGAGCCATACACAGAAAAGTCGTCCATAAAAACTTCCATCACATCATCAATCATGTCCGAGAAGATAGCAAGCATGCACCTCTGAAAAGTAGCCGGGGCATTACAAAGCCCAAAAGGCATACGTCTAAATGCGAAGGTGCCATAAGGACATGTAAACGTGGTCTTCTCTTGGTCGTCAGGATGGACAGCTACCTGATTGTATCCTGAATATCCGTCTAGAAAGCAGTAGTAGCTCTGTCCTGCGAGTCGCTCTAAGATCTGATCAATGAATGACAATGGGAAATGATCTTTCCTAGTTGCCACATTCAACTTCCTATAATCGATGCATACTCGCCATCCTGTAGTGGTCCTCATCGGAATTCTCTCACCCTTCTCATTCTCAACCACAGTGAGTCCTGACTTCTTCGGCACAACTTGAATCGGACTGACCCACTGACTATCAGAAATAGGGTAAATGATTCCGGCATCCAACCACTTCACCACCTCTTTCTTCACCACTTCCTTCATGTTGGGATTTAGCCTTCTCTGCATATCCCTAAATGGCTTGATTTCCTCATTACAATGGATCCTATGCATGCAGAATGAAGGATCAATCCCCTTTAGATCCGCTACTCCCCATCCAATCGCTGCCTTATGCTCTCGAAGAATAGTCAGCAATCTCTGTTCCTGTTCCTCAGTGAGCAAGGACGAGATGATCACAGGCAGAGTCTCATCATATCCGAGGTATGCATACTTGAGTGAATCCGGTAAGGGTTTCAACTCAAGTTTCGGAGGCGACTCGATCGACGATTTGGCGGGGGTCTCCGCAAGTGGTGGAAGAGGTTCCCTGACTGCTCCCCAAGGTGGTCTCTCCGACGACACTCTAGACACATCTACACTATCTAAACCGCTATTCTTCTCTATATGGTACAAATCTAAAGAATCCTCAGTAATGTACAACTCGGGCTGCTCCTCCACTAACTCCTGTGCAATGTCTACATGAAAGCAGTCCATGTCTCCTGCTGGTCCCATCGCGGCATTGAAAATATTCAGCTTTACCTTCCTATTGCCAAATGAGAGATCCATGGCTCCAGTTCTACAATTGATGCACGCATTGGCAGTCGCCAAGAATGGTCTGCCTAAAATAATCGGAGTCTGGTGCTGGCTGTCTACTCCTTCCATATCAAGGATAATGAAATCGACTGGAAAATAAAAGTCATCCACTTTAACTAGCACGTCCTCCAAGACACCTCTCGGTACCTTGACGGAACGATCTGCCAGTTGAAGTGTAATCGGAGTCGATCTCATCTCCCCTAACCCGAAAGAATCAAAGAAATATCCGGGCAGAATGTTCACGCTTGCACCAAGATCGAGCAATGCGCGTTCTATCCGGATGTTCCCTATAGTACAAGCAATGATAGGTGCTCCAGGGTCCTTGAGCTTGGGTGGTGTCTGATGCTGAAGTACTGAACTCACCTGCTCAGTCAGATGGACCCTGTTAGGAACTCGCTCTCTGGATTTCCTCTTTTGCGTACATAGCTCCTTCAGGAATTTGGCATAAGCCGGCACCTGCTGAATAGCATCGAGCAAAGGTAGGTTGATCTGCACATGCTTGAAGATATCAAGCACGTCCTGGATCTTCGCACCTTGCTTCCCTCTATAACCAGGAGACTCTAATGCTTTGGGATAGGGTGGTGGGGGAATATACTCTGCTGGCTCCTCCTCTTTGCGAGAAGGCTCACTCCTATCCTTCTTCTTCTCTGAGGATAAAGATGATGAAGGTGATGATGGGGATGGGGATGATGATTGAGCCGACGTAGGTGAAACAATGGTCTCTGGCTCCTCTATCTTCTCTCTACTCTCAACGTGATACTCACGTCCACTTCTCAAGGCCATAACTGATTTAGCCTGCTGCTGTGTCTCAGTATGAAATAGGCCTCCAGTCATCTGGTCCTTACCCTTCGGGTTCATGACAGCCTGACTCGGCAATGTACCCTCGGGTCTCCTACTAATAGCCTCAGCTAACTGTCCCATTTGCGACTCTAACTTCGCAATGGACTGCGTATGTGAGCTCAAAATCTGGCTACACTTCTCGAAGGCGTTCTGATTAGAGGTTTTCACCTCTTGGAATGCCTGGAGAAGTCTTTCCTCAAAAGATGTCTGCGGGGCAGACTCCTGCTGAATCGGGGAAGGAACTGAAGAAGAAGAAGACTGAGCATAGTTCGGTCTTTGAAATGGCTGAGTAAAAGATGGCTGCCGAACTGGCTGAGAGGAAGAAGGCATCTGTATAGAAGACTGTGGATTCTTCCTTGAAAAATTGGGATGGTTACGCCAACCCGGATTATATGTCGATGAAAATGGGTTATTTGGCGGTCTGACGTAACCCTGAGCTGCCTGAACTTGTTCTTGAACAAATTCAGGGTACTGAGCTGCTGAAGGGCACTCAGTGATCTCGTGTGCCGGACTGGCACAAAGAGTACACACCTGCTGTGTAGTGGATGGTCCTGAGAGAAGCTGGTCCAGCTTCTGAGCAATCATGTCTACTTTACACTGTAGTGCAGTAGATGGACCAATCTCAAGAACGCCAGCTTTCTTCTGAATGCTGGGTGTGGCTCTATCAGAATGAGAGCTCGAAGCATGGTGGAGTGAATTCTCAGCCAATGTATCAAATAGCCTCCATGCTTCGTCCTCGCTCTTCAGCATGAATGTCCCACCGCATGAAGAGTCGATCATCTGACGATTCTTGTCAGACAATCCATCATAGAAACTCTGCACCAGTTGCCATTTCGGCACCTGATGATGGGGGCATTTCCTGAGGAGATCCTTCATTCTCTCCCAGGTCTCATGAAAGCGCTCACCATCTAGCTCTGAAAAGCTAGTGATGGCTCTACGATATTGGTTCGTGCGACCAATGGGAAAGTATTTCCGAAGAAACTCCTGTTGCAACTGATCCCAGGACTCTATTTCTACAGAATCTAAGGACTTTAGCCAATACTTGGCTTTGTCCTTCAATGAAAAAGGGAATAGAGTCAACCTCAACGCATCATCATCGAAATTCTGTATCTTAACAGTAGAACAGATTTCGAGGAATTCATCTAAGTGTCGGTAGGGATCCTCATGACTAAGGCCATAAAAGGATGGAAGCATTTGAATAATGCTGGCCTTAATCTCATAATGTGGCGCTCCTACATCGGGTCTCCGAATGCAGGATGCCTGAACATAGTCTGTGGGAATGAAGTATTCCCGCAGAGGGCGTGAAAGAACTGGGGGTGGAGGTGGAGGATTCATGTCAGCCATTGTTGCCGAACTTCGATGAGAATGTAAAATTCTCTCTGGGTTGTCAACAAATGGGTGTAATGGGGTTCCTAGACCTCGTCGACCCTGCATACACTGGTACTAAGACCAGATGTAAGCAAACGACCTAACTAAAAAAAATTAAACTAGCACAGATACTAAAATGTAAATAAGCAAATAACAGTAACTAAAAACAAGCAAATATGCTATATAGCTATGTCAGAATTCTATACTAAATAATTAAATAACAAAGTAAACTATTCTAAAATGCTAAAACAAATAAATACAGGAAATCACAAACTATGTTTTTCTAAAACCCACCTGTCTAATCGCTCCTTGCAGAATGATAATTAAGTGAATCCTAAAAAGAACAATATGTGAATCCTATATTTACTAACTATGTTAATCCTATATTCACTTACTAATCCGACTAACTAAAAAGAAAACAACTAATTAACTAACTAAAACAAAATAATAATAAATTAAACTCTAAGAAATAAAGTAATTAATTCGCCGTTCCCCGGCAACGGCGCCAAAATTTGGTTGATATTTTGGAATGCTCTTTTTTAAAACAATTATTTTCAATAAAACTTTGGAAAATCGTCAACCAAAAATATAAAAACCGACTTTCCACAAAGTGGTAAGTACGGGTCGATCCTCAGGGAACAGGAATTAATAACTACAATTCTAGAAAATTTAATTTATTAATATCAAATGGCAATCTACAATTATAAAGTGAATACAACTACAATTAAGCACTAAAAGAACACTAAACAAGCATTCAGTCTTCTGCTCCACACCAAGGATATTTCTGTCTTTTCGCCATTTAGAGAATCTTCTCACTTGTATAATAACCCTGGAAACTAAATATGCTTTTCAACCTAAAAATGCAGAAAAGTACAAAGTTAGTTTTCTATTTTAATTATGCAAACAACAACTAAAACTATATCTAATTCTACGAAAATAATAAACAAATGCTACTTATCAAACAAAAATTAAATAAAATACTAAATTAATTCTAAAATTAACCAAATTACTTCTACTAATGCTGTATGATGATTATGCAACTTCTAAAATACAGAAACTACTGAAAACAAACCTAAAATGCCGAAATTAAGAAAATTACGAAACTGCCCCTAACTAGTGTAAACTAGCAATCTGACAGGTTATCGGAAAACCACTGTTTGACAGGACAAACGAGGTCCGATTTTCCCGAAATTTCTTCTGTTCTGCAACTGACAGATTAAACAAATTGACAGTTTTTACAGAATTGAAAAACAGTATCTGGAACTCCAGATATAAGCGTTTCAAATCTGGGAAAAATCAGGATATCGTCAGTCCTGTAATTTAAAATCCAGAAAAAGCGGTTTTCACAAAACGCTTAAAAATCAGACCAAATCAACTCCGAATGAACTGAAATTTGGTCTGCGGTTAAATAACACATTAATAAAGTGAATAGAAGAAAAAAATTTGGAAAACACAGAATTTTTGCTCAGAAAATAATTCTGTTGCGACAGGGCAAAAATCTGGTTTTTATTTGAGTGCACTATTCACTTTATGAACCTATTTACCCCCTATCAAATGTAATCTACACCTAATGCAATCTAAATGACACTGTATAACAGTGTATATGCAGATGAATATTAGGAAAACACTAAATGCACGACGAACAAAACACTACAAGCAGTTTATGACTAGAACGAAGTTAACTAACAATGGAAATGCAACTATGCTCAATAATAAAATACAATCTAACTACTAAGTTAACTAATATCTAACTATCATTCAAACCACAATGAAACACATTTCATACATACTAAATAAATACGCTATACGTACACACACTTCTACACTAAAACTAAATTAGATAAATAAACTAATTAATATAGAAATCAAAAGAAATAATAAGAAATGACTTAACTAAAGAACGAAGGCTAAGGTTAGGTTTCACTTGGTTGACTCGACTAGGATCGGTTTCGACTTGAGTAGGTTCAGTTTGGGTTTGGATGCACTCGGATGGGATTAGGTAGGTTTGATTTGACTAGGTTGAAAGAGATAGGTTCAAGCTAAGGTTGACTCACTAATTGGATTCGGTTTTGAGTTACCTTAATCAACTAGGTTCGGTTGACTTAGGTGGACTCGGTTTGACCTTAGTTAAGGTTGGGTTGGGTTTGGCTAAGGTTGACTCGATCTCGGATTGGTCTTGACTTGGACTTAGGCTAGGCTAGGGTTTGAACTTGGTTTAGGATAGACTTAGTCAACTAGATTCGGGTTGACTTAGACTCAACTAAGTTGGACTCAACTTAGGTTCGACTAGGCTCGAATGGGCTAAGGTAAGCTCGGTTTGACTCACTAGGTTTAGACTAAGTTTTTACCCGAGTTAGGTCTTTGACTAGGTTTGACCAAGGTTGGGTTTTGGATTTAGGTCTAGCAAGACTAGGATGAACTCGGTTTAGGTAGGCTTGAACTAAGTGGAATCAACTAGGTTTGACTTAGATAGGTTAGGTAGACTAGGTTGACCTAACTTAGGTTAGGGTTGACTCCACTAAGCTTGACTAAGGTTGGGCTTTGGTCTTAGACTCGACCTAAATGCGGTTTAGGCTTTGACTTGGGCTAGGCTACGTTTTGACTAGGCTCAAAGGGGGTGTAGACTAGGGGTTGACTCGACCTAGGCTCGGTTTGACTAGGTTAGGTCTAGACTAAAGTAGTAACCTCCTAATTAAGCTACAATTAATCCAAAGTTCACGATTTTAATGGAAGAGGTTGAAAAAGGAATGTAATAATTACCAATGTTCAAACTTTGAAATGCTTTGGATTCTCAAAAATCGCCCCATTTAAAGAGGGAGTTACACTCCTTAATTGCCTTTAATGCCTTTTTGGAAATCTGAAAAGGCCAATCTAGAAATCCACGATTTTTGCTTTTCAAGATGGAATTAAAATGCTTTTAATGCTCTATGGAAATCGTGTAACCTAGATTGGAATTTTGGTTTAATTGCAAAACACTTTCCAAAGTTAAGGAGTAACTCCTTCTTTAATACACATTCAAAATTCAAATTTTCCTTAAATGCCTCACACGATTTTTGAAGAATATCCTTTTTCCAAAAGCTTTCCAATTTTCAATTACTTTAATTACTTCCCTTCTCCAAAAATCGCCAACTTCAATGGATGCTACTTTCTAAACTAATAGACTTAATTATACCTAGGGAACAAAAGAACTTAAATGGAAAATCGATTTCCTAGGAGTTAATGCTAACCTAATTCCAAAACTTACCTAAATGCCACCCTAAAAACGGCCAAAACAATAAACCCTAATACATTGAACCTAGACACCTTCCTAACTCAACTAATGACCATTAAGACTTTCTAAAAATCGACCAAGAGCTCAAGGAGAGCTCTAATGGCTGCCGCCCACCTCGGAGAAGAAGAAGAACTACACGAAAATAAAAAAAATAAAAAAAATATATAAAATTATAAACTAACGAAAAGCAATAAAACCAAGTAACTACTATTTTGATAAAACTAAGTTAGAAAATATTAAAAATGACTCCTAATTACACAAAGGCTAACAATAACATCACTATGCTGGACTTAAAATCATAAAAAAAATTAAAGAAAACTTGATTTTTATAATTTTCAATAATACACTCAAACACCAAAACGAAAAATGATTAAAACAATTAAGTAAATCAATCCTAAAACAATGGAACGACTAACACCAATTTATGCTACTGTTAACACACTAAACACACAGCAAGCAACACAACTTACCACTCTAAACCCCCTTTTAACAAAAATATAAAGATCGGCTAGAATAGTGATTCTCACTGATTTCCAGTAATGAACAGTGGAATGCCAACCATTTCCAGCAGCATTCAGTGAAAACACAATCCAGATCTTATGGACCGGATATCAATTGTGCATTAATAATCAATGAAAATGTTCAGAAATTAACAAGAATTACTGATCATAGACTCGATGGAATTCTCAGTTGATAATAGAAATCCTCCATCAGAAATAACAGCTGTGTAGAAATCTTCACGCTGATTATGAAATTTGTGGCTAACACAAGGGATTCCTATCAGCTATTCAATGCAACTCTACAACTCTGATCAGTACCAGATTATATGGGAATTTGATGACAGATTTTTAAATCAAATGAACTATGGATTTCATAATGTAAACTGGAATTTAGAGTTAATATTCATCTAACTGAAGAATCACTTTCAGAATTGAAAATCGGGAAAAAAAATTCTGGAACAGCAATCGACGATCAATATTTTTTTCCTGTTTTGCTTTACACAGAACATAACATGAGTTTCACAAAAGACGACAACCTGAATTCATTAAACCAGAAGAAAACGATAAATGTGAAAAAAAAGAACAGAAGAAGAAGAAGAAGATCTGAAGGAGAAGAAGAATCGGAGAGGAGAAGGAAGAAGAGGAAGCTGAAGAAATTGGAAAAAGAAGAAGAAGATTCGGATGAAGAAGAAATGAAAAAGAAGAGGAGAAATAAAACTCACCGTGAACCAGAAGAGGGATTAGGGAAAGAAGTGGACTCCACCGTCCATGCCGTCGCCGGATTGAGTAGCCACCTCCACCGGAAAGAGAAGAGAGATAGGAAGAAGGGGAAGAAGGAGGTAAGAAACACAGTGGAGGGAAAAGAGGGGAAAGGGAAGACTCAGGCGTACATGGTGAAGACGGATTTGAAAATCCCCCTTCGTGGGTTTTTAAAGAGCAAACCGGTTTGTTAAACCGGTTTGTTATTTTTTTTCAAAAATTAAAAGAAGAGCTTCAAGAAAAATTATTTGCTAAAAGACTCATTTGATTTAAAAATATAACTACTCTACTATTTTCATAATTTTTTTTTTCTTTAAAGAAGACTAAAACAATTTTAGTAAATGTATACTAAATTGCAAAATAAATCTATTTTTCTCTATTTTCTCTATTTTTTTATTTTTTTATTTTTTTATTAAAATGCTCTATCCTAGCATATACATGGTTTTTTTAATTGATTTTAATATGAAATCATGCATGTTTTTTATGTAAAATGTACCTAAATCTATGCATGATCACCAGTTTTTAAGAAAAATGTTTTAAGTCTATCATACCAAGCACGAGGCGCTTGTTTTAAACCATACAAAGCACGTTTGAGTTTGAAAACATGATCTGGATATTGTTCATTTTCAAATCCTGGAGGTTGTTTTACATAAACTTCTTCATTTATAAATCCATTTAGAAAAGCACTTTTAACATCCATTTGATATAATTTGAAATCCATATAGCTTGCATATGCTAAAAACATTCTAATAGATTCAAGTCTAGCAACAGGAGCAATTGTTTCATCAAAATCAATACCTTCCTCCTGGTTGTATCCTTGAGCTACTAGTCTGGCCTTGTTTCTTATAACATTACCTGTTTCATCTAGCTTGTTTCTGAAGATCCATCTTGTCCTAATGATCGGATGATCCTTTGGTCTTGGTACAAGATCCCAAACTTCATTCATTTGGAATTGATTCAGTTCTTCAGTCATGGCTAGCATCCAGAACTCATCGATGATGGCTTCATCAATCTTCTTTAGTTCAAGTTGAGAAATGAATGCCATATTTGCAATCCGTTCTAGCTGAGCTCTAGTTTGATCTCCCTTTGTCAGTTCTCCCAAAATCTGCTTTTCAGGATGATCTTTGATATCGACAAATGTTCTTTGATGATCATCTTCATTAGACTTAGCTGTGTTATCTAAAAATAAATTTGTACTTTCAACATCATCATCATTAGTTTGCTTATGAACAGATTGATCAATAGATTCACAGAAACTAACATGCATAGATTCTTCAATAGACTTAGAACACTTATTGAAAACCCTGTATGCTTTACTATGACTAGAATATCCTAAAAATATGCCTTCAATAGATTTAGCATCAAATTTATCTAGGCTATCTTTTGTGTTTAGGATAAAACATTTACAACCAAAGACTTTGAAATGGTCTATTCTTGGAGTTCTGTCATAGAATAGTTCATAGGGAGTTTTATTTAATAAGGGTCTAATGAGAACTCTATTTGTTATGTAGCATGCAGTATTAACAGCTTCTGCCCAAAAAGATTTACCAAGATTGTTGTGTTGGAGCATAGTTCTAGCAGATTCCTGAAGGGTTCTATTCTTCTTTCTACTACACCATTTTGAGGTGCAGCTCTAGAAAAGGCAAAGTTATGAGAAATACCATGCAAGTTACAAAAATTTTCAAAAAGTTCATTTTCAAATTCTCCTCCATGGTCACTACGGATTTTAACAATAGAACAAGATTTTTCATTTTGTAATTTTTTACATAAAATTTCAAATTGACAAAACGTATCACTTTTGTTTTTCAAAAATATCACCCAAGTTAATCTTGAGTAGTCATCTACAATGACAAAAACGTATTTATTATGATTATGACTAGCTACCCTAGAAGGACCAAAAAGATCTAGGTGGAGAAGCTCTAGGGGTCTTTTGCTAGAAATGATATTTTTTGATTTAAAAGATGATTTTGATAGTTTTCCTAATTGACATGCATCACAAAAATAATCCTTTTTAAAAGATATTTTGGGTAACCCACGTACTAACTTATTTTTAGCTAATTTAGACATGTACTTAGAATTTACATGACCCATTCTTATGTGCCATAAATGTTGAGAGTCATTATTAGCTATAAGGCAATGTTCTATGATGTTTTCTAGGTATAGTTCATATATATTATTCTTTCTTATACCTTTTAAGATGATGTTTTCATTGGTGTCTGCTATGAGGCATGCATCATGATTAAAGCTAACATTATAACCTGTGTCACACATTTGACTGATACTTTGTAGGTTATGTTTTAAGCCTTTAACAAGGAGAACGTCTTTGATAAGAGGTCTATCTATGTTACCAATATTACCAATGCCAATTATCAAACCTTTGTTGTTATCTCCAAAGGTGACGGTTCCTCCTTCTTTATGATGAAGAACAGCAAAAAGGTCTGGATGTCCTGTCATGTGTTTTGAACATCCACTGTCTAGAATCCATCTGTTCTTCTTATTTGGAGCCTGCAAATCATCAAGTAAATTTTCTTTTTGGTACCCAATCGGGTCCCTTTTTGTTAGACCTTGGAACCCATATCCATTTGGATTTGGGTTTGTCTACAACCTTAGAGGAGTTAAAAAAATTGTAATACTCATTATTTGGTTCAAACGAACTTTTCACAAACGTGGTCTTTTGATTCATACAAGAAGGCTTTTTGAAATGAGAGTAGTCAATACCATTCTTGTAGAAGGATACTTTTTGAGAAGATAGGAGTTTATCCAAGTTCTCTTTTCCTTTAGTAAACGTGAAAACCGTTTTCATAAGGTTTTCAGTTTTACTTTTTAATTCTGAAATTTCTACTTGCAGATTTTTAGTCTTAAAGCTAGTAGATAAGATTTCAGAAGCAATAAGAAGATTTTTCTTTTTCAACTCAGAGTTTTCACTGCTGAGTTTTTCATTTTTCTGAGAAAGCTCTAAATTTTTAGATTTTAATGTTTTATTTTTGGAGCTTAATTTTCTAGATTCTTCAAATAGTTCTTGAAAAGCATCTAGAAGTTCTTCAAAGGAAAAATCAAAAATTTCACTTACAGAGCTTTCGTTTGCCATGAAGCACATGTTTGCAGTTTCGGCTTCATCATCACTTGACTCTTCACTGGTGGATGGTTCTGAGTCATCCCATTGAGCATGCAGAGCCTTTTTCTTGAAGAACCTCTTCTTTGGTTCCTCGGTCTTGGATTTTCTTTTGAGAAGGGGACAGTCACGCCTTAAATGACCTCGCTTATTACACTGATAGCACATGGGATCTTTCTTAGGATCATTTTTTTCCTTGTGCCTGTTTGGAAGTCGGTTCCTTCTCATGAAGCGCTGGAATTTTCTGGTTAGTAGCGCAATTTCAGATTCTTTATCTGAGTCTTCATTCTCAGATAGAGCTGGGAAAGCTAGAGTTTTCTTTATTGGTTGCTCTTCTTCCCTTCTTTCTTTCATGTGGACTTCATAGGCCATAAGATTGCCTATTAAGTCGTCCAAAGTAAGCTTGGATAAATCTTGAGCTTCTTCAATAGTTGTAGTCTTTTTCTCCCAATTAGTTGTGAGAGATCTCAAGATTTTCTTCACCTTTTCTGTCTGGGAATATGTTACACCCAGAGATTTCAGATCGTTGGTGATGTTGGTGAATCTGGTAAACATCTCTGTGATGGGTTCATCTTTGTTCATTTTGAACAACTCATATTTTCTAACAAGAGATGAGATTTTGACTTCTTTTACTTTGTTGGTTCCTTCATGAATAACCTCCAAAGAATGCCAAATGTCATATGCAGATTCACATATAGATATTCTATTGAATTCGTTCTGATCAATGGCACAATATAAGGCATTCATAGCCTTTGCATTTAGGTTTGCCATTTTCTTTTCTTCATCAGACCATAAGTTATAGTCTACGGATGGAGATGTGTATGGATGCTCAACAGTTTTCCATACAGCAAAATCTATGGATTTGAAAAATATAGCCATTCTGCACTTCCAGTATTCATAGTTGGAGCCATTGAAGAAAGGAGGACGAGATGCGTGTTGACCTTCAATATCACGAGCATAAGATGTAGATGCCATTTGTGCTGGAAGACTTGTTATGTCGAAACCAACAAACCTGCTCTGATACCAAATGAAATTCCACTAGAGGGGGGGTGAATAGTGAAATACGATAAAGATCGATAAAATAAACTAATCAGGCAATAAAGCACAACACATAAAACACAAAATTTATACTGTTTCGGTCAATATCCAGACCTACATCCAGTCCCCAAGCAAACCACTTGAGCTTTCCACTATAACATCCGAGTCACCGGATAAATAGTACAACACTCTCTTCCTCAGAGGTCTTCTTCTCTCAACAGAGAAGGGGCACACCCTCTTCCACAGAGGTCTTCTTCTCTCAACAGAGAAGGACAACACCCTCTTTCTCAGAGGTCTACTTCTTTCAACAAAGAAGGAATACAGTGAATAACAGAGTTACAATACTTCCTATAGAACCTTCAGAAAGATATGAATGCACGAATGGAGGATTCTCAGAATGTTCTGTTTGTCACTCAGAGGATACTCTTTGTCAAAGAGCTGAGCTGGACTTGACTTTTTCTCTTTTCTTTCTTTTCTTTTTCTCTTTCTTTTTCAAGGCTCTCTTTTCAAATAATGAATAGAATTTTTCTCGTTGTAAGCTCACACGTCTATTCCATTCCCTGTTGAATAGTTTATTTGAGTGTGTTTATATAGCTTTTAAAAAAGTAGTCGTTACATTTTGAAATCGTAGCCTTTTTGAAATGTGAAATGTTATGTCATTTCAAAAACATCTTTTAGAGAAATTCGAGAATGCCTTTTTCCATAAAAGTAAAATATAGGGTACACTAGTCGATGTAATATTTTAGGTAATACATATTTTATGTAAAAAGTCTATTTCTTACAATAGTACATTGAACGTTGGATTGTAGTTTTGTCTTTATTCTAATTAATGATTTGAGGTACATAAGTACTTCTTTACTTTAAATGAGTGTAAGTACAATGAGTGCTTTGAGATATTTATTTGTACATAGTCATGTCAAGTGTTTTCTTTATGTTGTGTTTTTCAAAGTCTTCAGAGAGAATGAGGACTCCAAGAAGGTCGACATTGTTGAGAAGGATATTAAGCAAGGATTTCTTACATGAGGTATTTAATGCTTGTACAAAGAGAATGATGACTTCAAGTAAGTCGACATTCTATGGGTTTGTAGAAAGGTAACTAGAGTCTTTATCAAAACCTTTATTATATTTGTTTTCTTTGTGTAGCCGATTTTCATGTTTTGTCTTTTACCCATATTTTAACATTATTTCTTTAAAGAAGATAACTAGAGTCTTTTCAAAAACATATTATATTTGTTTTTCTTTATGTAGCCGATTTCATGTTTTGTCTTTTACCCATATTTAAAAACATTTCTTTAAAGAAGGTAACTAGAGTCTTTTCAAAACATATTATATTTGTTTTCTTTATGTAGCCGATTTTATGTTTTGTCTTTTTCCTACATTTCTTTTCATGTTGTCTTGTATATGATGTAAGGTACAATTATTACATTTTGAAATCATGTCAAAATACCTTTTTCATAAATGGTTGTAAGAAGGTACAATTATTAGTTTTCAAAAAGGAGCTTTTTGAAAATATCGTATGCTTTTATGATATAGTTTTTATGAATGAGTATGTAATATGCAATATGCATGTTCCTGAAGGTTCTGTTACATATGACTCTAAAGAAGAAAAAAAATTTTCATCTTGAGGTAGCCGATCTCTTCAGTTGATCTTTAGGAATGCATGGCTCATCAAGCTTTTTCTTCAAGGAGTATGATTGCACTAGTTGTACTTGAACAGGAAGTCTCCATCCTTTTTTGGTGAGATATCCTTGCATCAAATACTCGTTAGATTTATGGCCAAAACATATTCAGTCATAATATAACATTTTTTAATAGAACATATTATCATATCATATAAAATCAAATACGACAGTGTATCATATTATGTGACATCAAAACAGAGTTTCTCAACATTCGCCCCCTTTTTGATGATGACAAAATATGCTCCCCCTGTCAAAAAGACATTATGCATAGAAATAATAATATGATAAAATATTGAAAAAATGTTTAAAGAAAGTATTTCTCCAATAATGGTTTTTAAAAGTTTTGCCCAAATTTCATCATTTGCTTATCAGAAAGCCAAAATTCTTAGAGTTCTGATCGAATCAAGACTCTTTCTCAGAGTCCTAATCAGATCAGGACTCTGAACCAAAACTTCAATTTCATCCTGTTTTTAACTGTTTTTCAAAATTCTCTCATTTGTTTTCTCAGAAAATCCAAAAATCTGAGAGTCCTAGTTCAATTAGGACTCTGTCCCCAGAGTCTCAGTTGAATCAGAACTCTGTTTTATTCCAATATTTATTATTGTTTTCACTATTTTAACAAGTTCTTTCAACTGTTTTTTAGAAAATACCAAAAAAAAGCTAGAGTTTCAGTCCGATCAGAACTCTGTCCCAGAGTCCTAGTCCAGTCGGGAGTCTGTTTGGAGTCTGTTTTTATTCCATTTTCATTTATTTTCATTTGTTTTCAAAATTTATGTTATTTTACAGAGTCCAGTTAGTTCAGGACTCTATTTTAGAGGTCGGTCGAGTTAGGAGTCTACCCCTGGCTGTGTTTTTCTGACTTATTTCATCATTTCTTGATAAAATCTTTTGAAAATTCTTTTATTTGGCTTTTAAAATCTAAAATCTCAGAGTCCTAAGAGTTCAGGACTCTATCCCGGAGTTCCAGTTCGCTTGAGACCCTATTTTCAAAGATCTTGAATTTCAAATACTGATTTTAACCCCTTTTTAAAACCATTTTCAGTATTTATTTCAAATTTTAAAAACTCTGATGTGGGGTCCACTCAGTTGGCGCCATATCCAGAGGAGTTCTGACCCAGTTGGAACTCTGTGCCATTTCAAAACTTTTAATTTCAAGTCTACTTTTGAATCTCTTTTGAAAACTCCTTCAATTTCAAGTTTTAAAATCGCTTTTTAAAAAAAAACTCAAGTAGGGCCCACTCGGGGTGGCGCCATATTCGAGTAAGTCAGGGCTAGACTAGGGTTAGTCGGTGTCTTGGTTAGTGTTAGAGGTTTAGAAGAGTCAAACCCCTTTTGAAAAAAAATCATTTTGAAAGTTAGTTTTTAAAACTAGTGTTTTTAAAGGTTTTTAAAAGATGTTTTAAAAACCCAAATGTGAAAATGCCAAGTGGCATCACATTTGGGGATTTTCTAGGATAGTCTAGGGGTTAATTAGGCATTAGAGTAGATAATCTAGGCTAGGGGTAGGATAGTCTTTTCACCCCAAAATCGCCCCCCCCCCCCCTTTAGAGTCCAATTTTCTTAAAAAACTTGATTTTTAAAACCTAAAAAAATCTTTATAAAAGGGAGCATAGGGGGGGACGATTTTATGATTCATCCTTGAGGTTTCTTGGAGCTTCTCTATCCTCTCCAGCCTTTCCTCCATTGCTGCAACTCCAAGGTAAATTTTCTCCACCTTTTCTTATTTTATTTAATGTTTTTTAATGATTCAAACCTAGATCTAGGCTTGGACACCCCTCCTTATGAAGATCCAACCATGGTTTCACCTCAAGAACCATCAAGAACGGTCCAAGAAGATGATCTAACTCTGTTTTTTATGTTTTACAGGGATTTTAATCCATTAGAATCAATTTTAGCATTAGTTTTTGCATTATTAACCAATAAAATACATGATTTACCCTTTTAATGGGTTAAATCTATGTTTTAAAGGTAATATTGAATTCCAGCCATTGATTCCCTACTTTTATTTTATTTTCATGGTTTATTCATGTTTGTTTTACGTTCTATAGCATAAAAATAATTTTTATTTACTGTTTTATGGTTTATTTTATTGTTTTCATTAGTTAATGCATATTTTCTCAAGTTTCTTAGATTTCTGTGTGTTTTTTAGTTTAGAACAGAAAAGAGCATGCTGTTTTGGATTGAAATATATGCTGTTAATTTCTGATTTTTTTATATGTGATGCATGCATATGTGATTGATCTACTGTAAAAAAATCAGAGATTTTGGACTTCGGGAACTCTGTCAGAAAAATCAGACATCAAGTCGGGTTTTTAAAACTTTAAAATCGTTGTTAAAATCAAGAGGGTAACTTGCTGTGATGATATTTTTCTCATCCTATATCCGATTTTAGATCTGTAAATTGATATGGATTCATTTTGATTAGATCTATCTACTGTGAAATTTTCAGAATTTTTGACCACTTTGTATTATTTTTCCTCTGTCAGAAACTCTGATTTTTAATTTGAAACTCGTTAGGGTTTACCAAAACCCTAATCAGACTTGTATTGTTTATAAATCCCAAAATACAGATCCGATTCAAGATATGTAAAAAGTGAGTATTATTATTTTTCTGTCAACTATTCACTGTTAAAATATCAGATATTTTGGAATAGTATTGATTCTTATCCCGGAATTTGTAATCTGCAGTGTCTGTTTTAATTCATGTTAGGTTTGCAATATTCAGGCCCGAATTGCCGGTAGGGGATCTCCTTGATCCCAAGTGCTTTTTCAGATCTGTAAAAAAGAAAAATTCTGTTTTTATGTCTATTTGGTCTCTGTCAAAAATCAGAAATTTTCATAGAGGTTTGATCCCTGGTTAGGGTCTTGGACTGAGACTGGTTGGTGAGCTAGGTCAAAAATAGCATATTTTTAGGGTTTAATGCAATTTTCGGATTAATTTAATGCCAAAAAAATATTTTTATAATTCTAATTTGATATTAGGGTTATAAAGTGCAGGTACCAATTTTGAGGATTTTTAGAATCCGTTTGATGCTTGAATGGCTTGAATTGCAAAACAGGGCACCCGAAGAATTCCAAAACACTGCAAAAATCATAAAATTTGTGATATTCTTGGATTTTCATGTATAAGCATATATTTTTAGGGTTTAATCATATTCATAATCATATTAGGATGCTTTAGGTCTAATTTGATGCTCATTTGATTTCATTTAGTGCATAAAACCTAAGTTTTACCAAAATATTTTCTAAAAACCCTGATTCCAAGGCCATAGTCTTGCTATCGGGGGCAATTTGGTCATTTGACCTAAATTTCAAAATCCCTAACCCTAATTTTCATATTTTTAATCATGTCATAGCATATTTAGTTTGATTTATTTTCATTTGAACTTCAAAAACTTGCATTTTATCAAAATATCTTTCTAAAAACCCTAATTTCAAGGCCATAGTCTTGTTATTAGGGGTATTTTGGTCATTTTGACCCCAATTTCGAAATTTCATATCTTATCTTCCTTATTTATTCAATTTTATTTCATAATTTATCATTTTGATTTAATGGAATCATGGCAAAAAGGCTTATATCTAGCAAAATCCAGTAATTTCTAGATATTGCTGGATAAATCTAGAAAAGCCAACATATCATCACTAACAAAGTTTTCTAGTTTTGCACGTACATTGAAGACTTTATTTTTCATGTATTTAAATTTCAATTGGTGATGTAAATTAAATTAAACTTTGGAATAAGAATTTACATTTTCTGCTTAGCTTAGGCAGCATTGCATATAGTTTATTTTTTTAAATAATGTTAATGTGTGATGGATGATGATTCATGCATATTCAAACTCACTATGGTCTACACGAATGGCACATACGCTAGCTTTTATGAAGTTTATAAACTTGGTAGAATTCGTATTTATGGCCATAGTCAGAATATGAATGATACCTAGATTTATGATCTTCACATTAGCCACATTCAGCCTACACTCTTAGGCTAATTTCAAAATGCACTGCATTTCTCAAAAATACAAAAAAGATTTTCCCAATTCCTCAAAATCATATTCATTCATTTCATGAATTTTCCAATTCCAATTCCAATTCAAATTCAAATTCCAAGTCAAAGGAATCAAATTCTTCAAAATTTCCTAAGTCTTATTCAAAATCGATTTTCTCAAAATATGGATTTGCCAATGATATTTCAAGTATTTCCCAAGTTCCAAATTCGATTTTCTAAGTTAGATTTTCAATTTCAAAGTTTGAATTCAAAGAAATCGAGTTTTTCAAAGTTATTTCACATTTCTCAAAATCGATTTTCACAAAGTCCTTATATTTCTTCATAAATCGATTTTCACTTTCTCAAATATAGTATCTCAATCATGATTTACAATTTTCAAAGGGTTTATTTTCCAAATATTTTCCAATCTTTGAAGCAAACCTCATGTTTTCAAATATGCATTTTCAGAAATTCATAGCACATGCCTGATTCTTTGTGCATTTAGGAATTAGAATATGGTTTAGACAAGTTGAACAGAGCAAAGCAGTAGATTGATCATTGGTTCAATTACCCCTGGTAAAGGCGCCAGGAACGGTTGAACCTCGTACCGACAGGCGAGTCCCATTCTTCGGAATAATCCCGCATTTTAAAAACGGAGGCGAGTTATTTTCAAAAAAAATTTCAAAGGTCAGTTTGACTCGCAAAAAGTAAAAATTTTACGATGATAACACCTATACTTGATGCATAATTTATTATGTGGTATAAATAGCTGAACTTATAAAGATGTGACCAATATGCCTACATAATTGGTGGTCCAAACAAGGTGAAGTGCTATGAACTAACCCTGATATGAGGCTAACTAACATTCAATGGTAGATAAACTAACTGGCTATAGTGTGGTTGTTGTGCAAAATCTGCAGTGGGTGGGTACCTAACAGAGGCTGGGTAGTGAGGAGATATGTGCTGGGGAACAGGGTTGTGGTGGAGTTTGTTTGAAGGTGACTAGCTGCAACCGTATCCAGTACTGCTATGGGTGGCTAGGATGAGGTCCTAATAATGCTCGACTATCACCTTCAAAGATGATCCTATAGCAGAGTCTAAATGTTGCTGAAATGCATGAGGAAAAGATGCTAAACCACTATATGTAGCTAAAAAAAAGATATATATCGTGTGTTACAGCAGATGGGATGAGATGGCCTATGTGGGAAAGGTATTATTAGAGGTAAGATGGGTGGTAGACAGTGGGTAAAGCATATGTTAGCTGGGCAGTATAATTAGAAACTGTATGCAGGGGGTAATTACAGTGAAAATGTTGAGGAGGTCATTTTGAATGCAGAGAGTGGAAGTGTACAGATGAAGGTGCAGAGGTGTTTAAGTGGTGTGCTTGCAAGTGTCATGCTTTATGCAGTGAATATACAGATGCAGGTGTAAGGGGTGGAGTGTACATGGTATGGTAAGAAACAGGTAGGTATGGCTGGAAAGATGGAGGAGTGATAGTGAAAACATCAATATGAAATCGATAAATGAATTAAAAATGCACAGATTTGATGCTCATGTATATTGCAGCATATATACAATGATTTGTGTACATAAGTGAAAGTATGTGCTGATAGTGGGAGTGTATAATAGTGAAGTGGAGATTGTGACAGGAAATGGATGTTGTTTTAGCGGTAAGGGTGGAGACCATACAAGCACGATGATGACTGCTAGACACATTGCAAGTAGAGGATGCTGAGTGAATGCCACTGTCGCAGGGTGTACAACAATGGATGTGAGGCTGGAATACACATGCAGCTACAGGGGTGAATGTGATGGAGACAAAAATCTAGGCTAGCATGACAAATGAATCACATTAATGGAGTTAATGTATTTAGATAGACGTGTATCAGTGAACACTATACACATGGCAAAGAAAGATCAGCGAGATTGAAATTTTAAACTAGGACAGCTGAAAAGAAAAAAAAACAAAAAGGGGACATATTGTAGCTGAGCAATATGTTTCACTGCATGCATGGCCACGCCAAAGCACAGAGACTACGAGGGGTGTTACCATCATTGTCCTCAATGCTAAGTTTACCGCCATGGTTGATAAGATATTCACAAATTGCCTGCCTCTCACACACATCTGCATAGTGCAAAGGAGTTTGGCCTTTAATATCCTTGACATCTACATCTGCGTACTTGCTCATAAGCAGTTTAACAGCAGTTGAGTGGCCACGGTCTACTGCCCAGTGTAGTGCAGTTCTTCCATCAGTGTCTGTAAACAACAAGAGTATGTTAGTGTTCAGAATGATTCTTGATTAAACAATTCATTTATTTAAAGAATTCTAACAATAGCTTCAACATCAAGCAGTGCTAAAAGACTTGTCAAATCTGAACTGGGCAAACTTGATCCTATTACAAAGCTGCGAAGCAGGAGATAGAACTCAATCACAAACATGAAGCCTACATAAAACAATGATGAATCGTCACTGCGTGGCACCGGAAAATTGCAAATAAAGAGTGGCAATTAAAAAAAAATACTGCTGATGCAACTTAAACAGGTAGAAATGACATGGCCTTTACACTGGAAGAAAGATTTTAAATAATCATGTATTTCAAGCTCAAATATGATCAGTTCATTCATGTTGATAAAGAGGAAATTACAATATAGCGATCACAATCATTCCTTGCAACTGCTGCACAAAAATATACCTCCATCTACATACCAAATAGGACTTCAAATTGAAAGTGTGAAAAAAAAGGGAAAAAAAAATTCTGATATGAGGAAAAACATCTGTAAGAATGCATACTCTAGTGAACCCTGTGCTTAATGCAAAATAGTGTTTATCATACAAGGGCCAACCAAATTTTCTTGCACTGTACACATATTAGAAATCAGAATTAGGTATGAATTATTTGGACCAGTAAAAAACAAAATATGATCCCATCAAGACGTACATACAGTTGGGATAGACTGAAAAATTCTACTGATCCCTAATCTTGTAGAGTCAAGGTAACAACACCACCCATGAAGCGTGATGTGCTCACAAATAATTAGTAGTTAGGACTCAATTTTTCTGAGGATTGACTTTTTCATGCGTTGGAACCCTTCAACTTAAGGCATGTTCACTCAGTCACTAGATTATGCAGAACTTCCTTGCGTAAAAAAAAATGTTGCTAAGATTTCAAGTTGAGCAGATATAAAGGATCCAATCCTTACAAGAAAAATGCAACCATCGGTCAATCTAGAATCCAAATTTTCATCATCCTTTTGCATTACTGCAAACTAGTGAAGTCACTTTTTGCAATTTGGAAAGGTTTTAATATAAAAGCAAATTGGGTCCAGAATTCATATTACTGGGATCAAATAACGTTCAAAAACTTCAAAACAAAGGTATAAACATGTAAAACCACGCAAGTATCACCACACCAATTAAGAGAACCAGTTTACCTAGAACATATAAATCTCATTTTTTTTAAGCAACGAAGATGTACCATGTAAAAGGGATACGAATGTTTGGGATGAAGAGAATAGATAGAATGGAGATGCGATGAATGGGATGCGATGCACAACCACACACAAAAAAAAATGTTGAATCCAGGAAATATGGTGATCTGTTTTGCCCAAAATAGAACTGCAACTTCATCTACCGAATACACAGTAACCTGGTTTAACAACATAATCAGAAATCCTTTGTTCCTGCAAAAAAGAGAAAAAAAAGAGGAATACAATACCTGATATATGGGAGCAAGCTCATAGGATAGAAGGATGGATATGCCTTCTTGCATATGGATTTTTGTTTGGCTATGGTATTGCTTATATATATATATATATATACATACATGTAAATATGTACAGGTATAGATGCACATTTTCTCATAAATATAGAATATGCCATATGCCTCTTTTAGCATGATGGGACATCTTAAGCTAGAATTAATTTCTTCCATTTCCTTTTATCCTGGCTTGGTGCTAATTCTTCTTTCTTGCAGGAATTTCTAGAAATATTGATGTCTTTCTTAGATTAGGATTTCAAATTCAGTTCAAGTTGTAATAGCTAGGCATTAATGAGAATGTTTACATTTTCAACTTTTAGATAGAATGAATGAGCATTGTGTATGCCATAAATCACTTGTTTTCATATCATTTTCATCTTATTCCTCAAAATTTTTACAAATGGGACCATGAATGGCACGTGCATCATTTTATAAGAGGTGATTAAATCCTAAGTTGATGATTTGCATCAATGGCCATAGTCAGGATGTGAACAAGACTTAGGATTTTCATCTTTTATAGAATAACACTGGATCCTCTTCAAAAATCATCATATTTTCCTAAATATTTTTTTCTCTTTTATCAGGGTTTAGATTAAAATTAATTCAATACATATATCAATGGCCATAGTCAGGATATATTGAGAGTTAATTTCATTTTAAACTCTATAAAAGCACCAAAAATGTGTTTTATTCTTTATCTGAATTTCAATATGATTATTATATGATACATTCAATGACCATAGTCAGGGATGTATCATATCTTCAATCTTATTTACATTCATTTAAAGAATGAAATATGATTTTCAAATCTAATTTCAAACTCTTTAGATTCATTCATCATTTAGGATAGAATTGCATCATATTTTCAAAATTCTCTTTCAAAACTCCAAGTGGTTTTGAGTATTTTCTTCAAATCAATCCTTATTTCTAGATTCAAATTCAAAATTCTATCTCATTTTCAAAATTCAAAGTCCAAATTAACTTTGAAATTCATTTCTATATTCAAAATTCAACTTCCTATTCAGGACCAAATTCAAATTCAATTCAATATCTCAAAATCAATTTCAAAGTTCAATTTAACTTTGAGACCTCTGATTCATCTTCTGATTTCAAAATTCAAAATTATTCTTTATCTTTAAAATGCTTCTCAATTTAAAAATCAAAGTTTGAGATTGATCTTGAAAAAATTCGATTATTCTCCAAAGTTTTTAAAACTCAAATCTGGGTTTCCAAAACCCAGATCCATCTTCAAAAGTCCCATCTGGACTTTCAAAATTCAAATCCGAAGTTAGAACCCAATCCCAATTTTGGATCCAGATTTCCAAAATGCAACTTCATCTTGGATCTCAGACTCCAAATCCAAATTCCATTTAGGATTCCAAGTTTCGAATCCAACTCCATCCTTAGATCTCAGACTTCAGATCCAAATTCCATTTAGGATCCAGAATTCAACTTCATCTTGGATCTCAGACTCCAGATCTAAATTTCATTTAGGATTCCAGGTTTCAAATCCAACTCCATCTTGGATCTCAGATTTCAGACTCAATTCTCATTCAGGATTCTAAATCCAGAATTCAATTTCATCTTGGATCTCAGACTTCAGATCCAAATTCCATTTAGGATCCAGAATTCAATTCCATCTTGGATCTCAAACTCCAGATCCAAATTCCATCTTGAATTCCAACTTTCGAATCCAATTCCATTTTCATTCCAGATTTCAAAATCCAAGTTTCTCTCGATTCTCAAAATTCTAAAAACCAATTCTGTTCCTTAATTCTATTTTGGATTTCTCAGAATCTCATTTTGATTTCAAACTTCAAAGCTAGAATTTAATTCCATTTCAAACATTCATCCAGGTTCAAAATCCTAATTCAAAGTCCATTTATGACTTTGAAACTTCCTTTTTTTTTCTCCTTTTTATCTTAATTTCAAAAACATTCCTTTCAAAGTCCATATTTCTTCTCCCAAAAAATCTGATTATTTCAAAGACTTAGAATTTCACGTATCTTTTATGATCTATCTCAAGTTCTAAGTTAGAGATCATTTCTTCACTCTATTATCAGATTCATCTCAAAAACACTTGGAGATTTTCCAAATTCCTTTTTTCAAAAAGAGCATACATCCTTACATTGCACAAGCATGATTCTTTGTGCATTTAGACTTAGGATAAATTCTTAGATGGTATTCTAGCAAAACAAAAAGGCATAAATTCGATCCTGGTAAAGGCGCCAGGAACGGTCGAACCTCGTACCGATGAGCGAATCTCGTCTCCCAATTTTCTCGCAATATTTTAAAAAACGGAGGCGAGTTATTTTCTTAAATATTTTCAAATCAAGGTCAAGTGAGACCCCGCAAAAGAGTTCCTCTCACTTCTTTCTTTTCTTTTCTCTTTTCTTTTCTTTTTTGTCTTTTATTTTCTCCCTTTAAAAAGGAAGAAATAGAGGCTGGAAAGGAAAAAGAGAAGGAAGAGAGAAAAACACCAAGAGAGGAAAAATTTTGTGATGATCACAGGTTTGGCGACCGTGATGGGACTCGTCTTCGTCTGGTCAAATTTATGCCTTTTCTTTTTACTTTGATATTGTCTAAGTCTTTATTCTACAAATGTCAGCTTCATTTTCATGCAAACCTTAGGAGCCTAGACTCTGTCCTAAGCTGACATCATTACATATATGATTTAGGTATGGTTTGGTAGGACCATATTGAGGAGATTATTCCATGCTCACATTAGACTTAGGTCTGAAATACAACTCTCCTCAATTTTAGGGATTGAATGCAAACAATGTATGAAAGTGTATGCTTCTATTCATTTAAAATTCTATCTCTTTTAGGACTTGCATTAGAGCTTTCTAGTTTTTATCTGCATGTTGAACATGTTTTTGAAAACATCCCTACCTATATTGTCCCGGTCTTCACGTTGTTGGGCTGTCACACTGAACCATAGTTCAGGAGAGAGCCTCACAACTGAACCACTTATTTGGGTTTGCGCCCCCTACCACGTACCTAAGGGACATAGTCAGAGGTATATCGGTAGGCCCTCAAGGATGTTAGGAAGCCATTACCTTAAAACCGGAGAAATATTTCTATGCCACGTACTTTGAGCTTTGGCTTGAGTATATCGGCATATCTTGATTGGAATCAGATGATCTAAAACCTTAGAGTTAGGATTAAGGTCCTACAAGCCATTTCAAATATTGCATTTAGAGTCTGCCTTTAGGGAGTGTTGTGTGCATATCCTTGTTTGTGCAGCTTTGGTTATACAATGTTTCTCTTATTTTCTTATATATATGTATCAAAACCTTTTCAAAAACCCTGGGTGTATTATTTAAAATTTTCCCCTTACTTTTAAAACCCCAGGTGTATATTTTCCTCTACCGACATTTCTTTTCTCTTTTTAGATCAGATTTTCTTCAAAACCCTGGAAAATTCCTTAAATTTTTTTTTTCTTCAATCTTTCAAAAATTTTCAGGTTTGATTCTTCAAGAGTCTATCTGTAAGTCCTGCATTCTATCTAAAATCCTCCTCATTCTTCTTTGCCCCAGTATTATTTCGATGGTGTCTGATTCTCTCGATGTTGTCTTTCTCAGAGATCATGTCTACTATCAGATACAAAATGGATGCCCAGATCATCGGGTCATCCAGTCTCATCCCTTCTACTCTTGATGGTATTATTCTTGGTTCACCACCTTCTCGCGTATGTTCCCAGACCACTTGGATGACTGTGGGTTGGAGATGGCATCGGCAGTAGGCAAGCGAACCATCAACGGTTGTTTGATTTAGGCTATGGCAGAACAGTGGAATCCATGTACCTGCACATTCTAGTTTCCATGGGAAATGACTCTACTGATGGACGAATTCAATGATATTATGGGTTTGCCCGAACCAGCTGGTCAGCCAGATGATCCTGTCGAGCAGCAGTTCCTGACCAACATCAAAGGGGTAGATGTTCGAGAAGCTTTGGCCAGAGCAACAGGGAGCAGATCCTGGCCTCTCACTAAGATCGATGGGAATAAGTTCATTGACTTGTTCGGACTCTATCGCAAGTACGAAGCTTATGAAGAGGTTGACACCTTGTCTCAATCAACAAAAGACAGAATTCAGCATGCCATGATCCTATGTATAGTGGGACAAGCTTTCTTCCAAGATGGTCAAAATTTCATAGATATCAGAGTTGCCCAACTCTTTCGAAGATGGGCAAGCAAGCAGACCCATCAGCTATTAGTTTCTATGGAAGCCTTAGCTTTTCTTTACCGAGGCTTGGCTCATTTTGCCCTTGGAGAGACCATTCTGGTAGAAGGATGCACTTATGCCCGACAGTCGTGGTTCCTATGACATGTTCCATCAAAGGCCAGTTCATTTAGATTTAGCAGTAAGCAACCGAAGTCAGCTATTCAATATCGAGCCTTGATCGAGAAACTGCATTAGGAGGAGATTGTTTGGGACTTCTTTGACAAAAAGGAATCGATCCCTCGTTACACTTATGCTCGCAGCAAGCGCTACAAATTGCTTGGCTCCTTCTTTTGTGTCAATTATCAGACAAAAAGATGTCTCAGACAGTTTTCACAGCGGCAGGTTCGCGCCAACATCCGCTTCACGACGGAAAATATGCCAGAATTCAATCTACAGTCGGATCAGTGGTCTGGGGCATACCATGTCACCAAATATACTTGGGATTCCTTCATTTCTCTATATGTATTTCTGGGATCAAATGTATCTTCTGAATATCAAGAGTGGTGGCAAACTGTTTGCCCACCCTCTCTCTGTCTTTGAATATTACTATCAATAAAATTTACTTTTTGGGCCAATTTTTATTCTTTTATTTTGTTTTATAAATAGTCATAATTCTGGTGACGACATCATCCCAGGTAAATGGGACATTCCTCCTACTTCTCTTTAATATCTTTTATCATGGTTGACGACCTCGCCTAGGTAACAAGGCACATTTCTCCGTTATCATAAAAATGGTAACACAAATTATCATAAGTCTTGTGATGACCCAATCCCGGGTAATGAGATAATCTCTTAAAAATTGTCTACCAAAGCCCTTCATTCTTGCTTTTCCCAAAAGAATTATGATTTGCAAAAAGTCTCTTCCATACTCTAACCATTCCCGTATTCTGCAGAAAAACTGTGGCATCTCAAAGATGGTTCAGACAAGAGCTGGTACGCAGACTGTTCAGCAACATAGTGACAGCGAGAAAGAGGAAATGAATTCTCCCAGATCGTCAAGGGGACACAACTCAGGAGAAGAAAGTGATGTTGATCCTACCATGTATAAGGTTTTCCAGAAAATGATGTCAAAGATGATGGCTGAGCAGGCTAAGGCTGATCCAAAGAAAGCAACTTTTAAATGCAAAATTAAGAAGAAGCCCATGAAAAGGCCCGTCAAGATCAGTAAACAGAAAATACAGCGTGATAGCACCTCTGAGAACTCAAAATCGGCTGAAGAGGACTCTGAAAAAGAAGAGCAAATGATGTATATCCTGAAGCATCTGCGACAGCCTAAGAGAACAGTTGGAGAGCATGTGCCAGTGAGGAAACCCATGTACGGGGCTCCCGCAGAAGATCCGATCCAAGCATTGACAAAGATAGTCAAGGATCTGCAAATCCGGGACAAGGGAAAGAAATCATACACCCGGCAGGATTTTTACTCTGCATTGGAAGGGGATAACAATCTAGAGAACCGCCCCCGGAAGTTTATTAAGTTCGATGGAACCGGCGATCCTAAAGCCCATCTGGCAATGCAATGTACTTCGCAGAATGCGCAAGGTTCAGCGAGGATAACCGTGCTCTTTTCCTCTGCTTCCCCCGCAGTTTGGAGGGGATAGCTGCCAAATGGTATGCCGAGCATGTCAATCCCATTGAATTAAGGGATTTTAATAAAGTTGTTAATATGTTCATTGAGCGGTTCCTGTTCAATATGGAAGCCCTGCCCACGCTCAATCACCTGTACAACCTTAAACAAGAACCCATTAAAAAGGCCAGAGACTACATCCACAAATGGAGAAGTATTTATAACAAGATGAGGAATCCCATTTCTGAGGAGCACGCCCTCCAAATTATCCTCAATAACTTCTCTCAGCCTTTGAAAAGCCTCATTTTTCCATACCCATTCAAATCATTTATTGAGTTGACAGAACGAGCAGAATGGCTCGAAATGGGAGTGAAAAATGGAATGTATGAAGGCGTCACTCTGGCCAAGAATGTCCAGGATTCGAAGAAGGAGGCACACTTTACTTACTCTGCCAAGGCTCTAGGTGACAGCTAGGGCAGTAGCAGCAAGAACGGCAATAGCAGTAGCACAATGCCTGAGCAGAACAGAGGAAGAAAGGAAAGTTCTTTAAGAACAGTGATAAGCCTCTTATAAGTAGTCCTCAACAAAAAAGGGATCTTCAGGAAAAGCCCAAACACATCAATTGGAGCAGGGAACGAAAATTTACTCCCTTGGACTAGCCTCTGGAAAAGGTCCTGGAATACCTGCTGTCCCACAAAATGGTAAAACTTCCCAAAGTTGCAGATTCGCCAGTGATCATGGAAAGATTCAAGGAGCAGTATTGCAAGTTCCACAGGGCGATGGGCCATGATACAGAGTATTGCTTCGTCCTGAAGCACTTGATCCAGGACTGTATTGACAAAAGTATCCTCGTAGAAGATAAAGAGGAAAAAAAAATAGAAATTTTATCAGCTCCATTCCCAAACCATTCTGCATCAACTATTTCAGAACATTCATTTCTTCCACAAAACCATATACATCCATGCTCCAGTGAAGACATAAGTCTCCAGTGTAAGACCCGTGATTTTTTTTGAGGAATTTACTGCCTAATTAATATTGAAATGTATGCTTCGGTGTATTTATGAGATTATACCACGTAATTTGATGTAAATTGACCGTGCTTTGTATTTTAGCTTTGTACGCGCAACTCAAAAATCGCATAGTTTCACTATGTAGGTAAGAAGTACCTAATTCTGGATGAATTAGCTTCTTGAAATTTTAAGGGTTAATTTATAATATGTTTTTATAGTTTGTCCCCGAATTTGGGACCTATACGACATAAAAACACTCTCAGTGCATGTGAATTACGAGTTTGATCTATGATTGGACCCGAATCGTAATATGCTTAATTCTCGCAAACGGATGAGAATTTCCTCAAGAGGCTTTGAGAATTCTATGTTAATTGAGGTGTTATAGAGAACTAAATGATTTATTGGAATTTATTTAGTAGTTTAATGCATAAAATAAGTGTTGTTTTGAAATAAGAGCATGTGGCGATTTTGGATTTGGATCTGGGTCAACTAGAGGACCCAAACCCTTTGGGCGTCCCCTCTAGAGGACCATTTTAGACTTGCTTGACCAGCTGGTCAAGGTTTGACCAGCTGGGTGGCATATTTGAAAGAAATTTCATGGTTTTGGAAAAGAAGGCCATGATTGGCCTTTGTTCTTTTCAAAACCCTCATAATGAAGCCTAGAGCTCATTATGAGGGGCGTTTTTCCCATAAAAGGAGCATGGGGATGGCACATCATGGCATTTTTGCAATGTTTTTGAACTATTTCAAATGCCAAAAGTTGATTGGTTGGGTTGGATGGCACCCCTTGTAAATCCTACAAGTTTTAATGGCCTTTATAAAACCTTTCCAAGGGCGTTTTTGAAAGATTTCTGAAAAGAATTGAAAACACAACATGCATTGGGCGTGAACTTCTACGGGAGGGGCGTGGAGCACCCCAGCCATCCATCTAGGCTGGGTTAATCCCAGCCATCCAATCTTTTAACCCTAGTTACTTAAGCTTTGAAGAGAGAGAAAGAGAGGACCCCTTTGGGCGAATTTCTTGGAGCCTCCTCTCTCTCCTCTCTTGCTCTCCTCTCTCTCCTCGATCTCCAACGTGAATGTATGTGTGAGAGGTACCTAGCTGCAACACTAAACCGTGGACACCACCATCTCCATCTTCTTCACCTCCTCCATTTCCTAAAAGCCTCGTAGGTGGGACACTCTTTCACAAAACCGTGGTGGTGGATTTCGGTTGAGCCCTTTGTTCTTATTTTCTCTCATTTAAGAATCTAACGGATAGGCTGCATGCATTAAGAACATGGTTCTTCGTTTTGAACATGCCTTCATGTTGTGGATAGCTTAAGAGCATTTGAGTTTTCTTCATCTTTATTGATTTTATTGAGCACTCTTGCATGCATCGAAGTTGGGTCATAATATGAGTAAGGTATTGGTGTTCTTTGCATGATTCGTGAGTCTCTACTACACAATTAATGCAGTTTTATGGATTTTAACGGGTGTTCTTGCATGGCTGCATTTCTGATTTTCGCATGCTTGCATGTTTTGCATTGGGCAAATTATGATCGAATGCTTTTCCACTACTCGTGTTTTCACCATTCCCATTTAGTTTTGGTTTCTGCTAGGCGTTGGGCCTTTGTCCTTTTTTTTTCCCCTTGGCTGGAACGGTTCAGACCTGCTGGATGTGTCCAGCAGGGTTGAACCCAGACCAACCCCAGTGGACATCCCTTATTTTCTCTCCTTTCGGTTCAGCTAGAGCTTTAGACGAACCCACCAACTCAGATTGGTGTGGGTTCGGTTCCCAGCCCCAAGCCTAACGTGGTCTCGACCGCACACGGTCCAGACCTGTCAAAGTCCTGCTCCATCTTGTTCAGTTCGGGCGGCAGCCCCTCACACGCTTCCAGATTGGGCATTCGGCCCTTGTTGCTGCTGCAGCAATTTTGGTTGCAGCTTGGTGCAGGCAGCAAGCCTGCACCCCTTCTCTTTTGCGATGCTGGCTGAAGCCAGCTGGGTCTGGACTTACGGTCCAGACTGTGCTCAAGTTTGAGCACACCCGGGACAGCATAGATGTTGTCCTTCTTCGGTTCAATTTCCTGCACCTTGTGACAGCGTTTCATGCTGTCTTCACCTTTTGCCGGCTCCGCAGTGCTGCCCCAAACTGGACCTGCACATGTTTGTGTGGTGCCCCATGGCACCGAGGTGTCTGTTTTGGTTGGGGAACCTGTTTTGGTTTAAAACCAGCTCAACAGCTAGTCTTCCCTCCACACTGCCGCAGCTGGTTTTCTTTTTGCCACTTTTATTAGTTCTAGCACGCACCCGGACTGCAGCCCATGGGGCTGCATGTGTGCTTATGCAGCACGGGGTCCAATACCCCAATGATTTCCACTTTTTGACTCGTTACGGCTTAGACAAGAGCGCACGGTCGCCAAAACAATAATATGTATATAGTTGTATGTGCGCAAACAAATAATAATGTCATCGATATGATTGTATGGACTTAGCCCTTTCGCACGCGTGTCCATTTCGTTATGGAACGCGAAATGTTTACAAGTATTACCTTCTTCAATGCCTTTAAATAATTATGGTTTTTACGAAATTGGAAGGGGTATGGCAGGCCTCTCGCCATACGATGCACGACACAAATTTTAGTATTTTCACGAGTTATGAATTGCAAGACATCTTGTCAAGTGCGAAATAAAGAATGTCAACCCATCGATATGGGTAATGTGAAGGCATATCCCTATGCATATGTTCATATGTTCACTTTAGTATAGTACACAATGTAATTGAGATTGATGCCTTATCGAGTGCTTTCAAATAAGGGTTTTTGTAATTACGAAACCTAAGGCGTAGGCCATCCAATGAATATAGTCACATAATCGTGCTCGTTGTGGTTGTTTGCACGAATTAATGTACTCCCATGTTTTTCTCACACTACTTGAATGTATTAGTCACATTGGCAATGGAATGTATTTTCCCTAAGTACATAGGGATTCTCGAGATACATGTTGGGTATCGTAGTCTTGTGAGATTTGTGGAACTCCTTGGCGAGTTCGGTTGTGGGCAATATCCCCACGTAGCGAGATGAGCTCGCTTATAGTCGTAAAACATGGGTTACAAACTTTGGCACAGCTTATGAGTCATGCTTTACCGTGGCAAAATGCTTCTAACTGTCTCATCATAGTGTGCAACGTTTTGTATCGACACTTAGCTAGTTCTCACACTTATGGCATGTTGCACATTCTTGTCCACTTGTAATTGTGCACAGATCACAATGACACATCAGTTTGCATGTCACAGCTTATGTTATTGTTACATTAGTAATTTATGTTTTGTGATGCATACCATGTTACAGATGTTATAGACTGTGTTAGATTTATGTTTCTTGATGCATGTTATGCCAATTGATATGAATTGTGAAATGAATAGTCATAGTTAATTACTCATGCTCTGCCTAATTGCCTTGATTCATTCTAGTTACATTCTTTGATAGATCCATGTGTAGTTTTATACTTGCTCATGATGTAATTGCTCAAGTATTATAAGATTAGCATGCTATGTATGTTTTGGATAGCTTGCTTTCAATTTCGATACTTGGTATACTGTGTTTGGTTTGTCTCACCAGCTCGAAAAAGTACTGACCCCGTTTTATGGGGATACAGGTTTTACTTAGGCGTGCAATGGAGCTCGGTGTGCTGCAGTGGACTCTGAACCCACACTTCTGAACCTCGCCTGTTGGATCCTGGCAGTATTTTTGTATAAGGGATTGGTTGTACAATTTTGGAAAGATGTATTTAATAAAAGTTGTTTCACTTAACTGTTGTTTCACTCCTGTGGTGGCCGCCCAGGGCTTTCCGCTTGTTTCTCTCCCCTTTTGGTTTCTTCCGCACTTGCGCAATTTGTTTTCACAAAAAAAAAGGAGTTTACTCAAAAATTCAAAGGATTTTCAAGTCGGGAAATCTGGGGGTGTCACAGTTTTGGTATCAGAGCAGTGTTTTAAAAGAGAGTTATGAAGTGTGGTTCAAGTCTCTGCACGCATCAGCCATCGCACTGTAAGTATTTCTAGTTCAGTTTATGTTGTTTCGTTACTGGTTCTGCTTGATTTGGTGAATTGTGTGTTTCTCGGGTGTCGTCCAATGTAAGACCCCATTTCATGCTTAAGCCTCGTATATCGGGCTTAAGACATCGATTGTCGGAACCTAAGGGTTCGCTCACGCTTGTGGATCTAGTTTTCCAAGTTGTATCGAGTCGACTTCTGTGAGAGTTGGAGATTTTCGACTGAGACCTAGGGGACTACTTGCGTAGTTCGCCCTTCTCGTTCCACATGGTGTTGGTGGAGACGATTGATAGATCATAGCAATTATCGAGCTTTTAGCCTTGTCATATTGTAGACGAGATGGCTTCGACAAGAATAGTCATGTGAGGCTCTGAGCAGATGTTTTCCCTCTTTTCCAACCCCATTGGAATTGTTCGTAACCCTGTCTTTGACGAGGGTTGTTTTGCTTGATGTGATCCCTTTTGGATCGAAGGCTGAAGCCTTGTCTATGCCAGTGAGCCTCAGTGTATCCCATTGGCGGATACTGTTCGTTCCCCATGTCGTTCTTGGTGACGAGAACGTATCTATTGTTACGCATTTAGCATACTGCGTTTGGATTGCCGGTGATGGCACTTGACTCTTGAGAGGGTCATGTTCTGGGGATTCTTAACACTGATCATTTGGGTGTTGTTGCTCGTAAGAGAGCGTTGCGAGAATTTTTGTTTCCCCCACCACTATCTGAAGGATTGTGATGCGTTGGCTCAAGAGGTGATTTCTGGTAGTGCCAACTGTGCCGCTGGATGGAGTAGCTCTCCAGTGATGCCGTTAGCATGGTGATTTGCTAACGATGCCATTAGAGTGGTGATTCTCTAATGAAGGTCATTGGAGTGGTGATTCTCCAGTGATACCATTGGAGTGGCGATGCTTCAGCGATGCTGTTAGCGTGGTGATTCGCTAACGATGCCATTAGAGTGATGATTCTCTAATGAAGGTCATTGGAGTGGTGATTCTCCAGTGATACCGTTGGAGTGACGACGCTTCAGTGATGCCGTTAGCGTGGTGACTCACTAACGATGCCATTAGAGTGGTGATTCTCTAATGAAGGTCATTGAAGTGGTGATTCTCCAGTGGTACCGTTGGAGTGACGACGCTTCAGCGATGCTGTTAGCGTGATGATTCGCTAACGATGCCATTAGAGTGGTGATTCTCTAATGAAGGTCATTGGAGTGGTGATTCTCCAGTGATATCGTTGGAGTGGTGATGCTTCAGCGATGTCGTTAGCGTGGTGATTCGCTAATGATGCCATTAGAGCGGTGATTCTCTAATGAAGGTCATTGAAGTGGTGATTCTCTAGTGATACCGTTGGAGTGGTGACGCTTCAGCGATGCCGTTAGCGTGGTGATTCGTTAACGATGCCATTAGAGTGGTGATTCTCTAATGAAGGTTATTGGAGTGGTGATTCTCTAGTGATACTGTTGGAGCGGCGATGCTTCTGCGATGCCATTAGCGTGGTGATTCTCCAACAATGCCATTAGGATGGTGATTTTCCTAATGAGGTTGCTGGGATGGTGATTCTCTAAGCAAGGCTGTCACCACGGCAATTCACTAACGATGCCGCTAGCGTGGTGATTCACTGACGATGCCATTAGGATGGTGATTTCCTAGTGATGCCGCTAGGGCGGTGATTCCCTAACGATGATGAGATTAGCGATGTTACGATAAATGATACCATGTGATGATGTTAGTTGAGTTAAGATGACTCTCGTGTTTTGTCGTGTCGTGAGATGATAACTCTCCTTGTTTCGTTAGAATGGTGTTTTCTAACGTTCATCGTCTAGAATAGTGATTTTCTAGCGATAGCGACCTTGTTTGGTGTCGCTTGAGTTCGTTCGTAGAACGTGCTTTTGTTGTGTTGTGTCGCACGATTGAAAGGTGATGTGATTTTTGTCTGAATTATGTGTGTTTTATGCTCATGATTGTTGTTTGATTTCTGCGATTGTTGTTGTGCAAGCTAGGTTTTTCAGACCTACCTTTTGACTTACTTTGCCTTTCTGTCATGATAGATGACTTAGAAGACTAGATGCAATGATGTTATGGGCACTGTGAACAACCTTGCTGAGGTTGTGCATCAGCAAGCGACTGCAATGCATCAGATGGGTGAGAATCTTGAGCACGTAGCCCAGAGTGTGCAGAATAGTAGTGTGGTTACGTATAAGCAATTCATGGAGTTAGATCCTCCTACTTTTACGGGTAGGACAGACCCGAAAGCTGCTGAGTCGTGGATACACGAGATAGAACGTATTTTTTGTGTTTTGGATGTCCTAGAGGAGAAGAAAGTGGATTTTGGCACTTATTGTTTGAGAGACCATGCTGAGAAGTGGTGGGACACTGTCTCGTCGGTCAGATTCAAGGACACGACTGTTACGTGGGACGAATTTGTGGAAGTTTTTAACTTTGCTTACTTGCCGAAGCACGAGCGCAGTAGGAAGATGCAAGAATTTCTAGACTTGCAACAAGGAACGATGACCCTGCCCGACTATATTACGAGATTTTGTTGTTTGGAAGGATATTGTCCGAACATTTACGTTGCGGAAAGTGATCGAGCAATGAAATTCACTCGTGGATTGAGGCCTACTTTGAGAACCAAATTGTTCACTAGCTGTTATCGTCGCAAAATTTTTCCCTCTTCCCTTCCCTTGCAGGAGAGAGAGGAAAATGCTTTTGCGAGTCAAACTTGACCGGATTTTGGAAATTGTTTTGAAATACTCACCTCCGTTTTTTAAAATAGTGGGAAAATCCATGGGATGGGGCTCGACCTGTCGGTACGAGGTTCAACCGTTCCTGACGCCTTTAACAGGGGTAATCGAACCAAGGACCAAAATGTGATTGACTTAGTGAAATCATCGAAATCGCGTTCTATCCTAAATGCACAGATAATTCAGGCATGTGCTATGAGATTTTGGTAAAATGCAAGTTGAGAAAAACATGATGTATGCTTAGAAAACATTTGGAGTTGTAAAATATCTCTCAGGAAGAAGATGGAAATCAATCTCTCAAGAAACTCTTATGAAAAGGGTTTGAAACCTTGAGAAAATTTATGAAGTTTTGGGAAAATCATGAATGGATGAAAATCCTGGGAAAAGAGAAAGAGTTCTTGAGAAAAGATAAATATTTGAAGAAGAAAATATTTGTCAGGAAAGCTCTGTCTTTGAGAATTTTCTTTTGGAAAATGATTGAAATTCGTGGGAAAACTCTTAGGGGCAGGAAAAGCAAAACTCAGGAAACTAAAATCTTGAGAGTGTTAGACTTGAAATATTTGAAAATCGATTTTGCTTCTTGAGAAAGATTGAAAAAACTTCTTTTGAAAGGGGATTTTAAGAAAATAACATTTTCCAAGGGAAAATCATGGGAAAACTTGACTTGGAAAATCCAATTTTGAATTTTTTTTAGAAGTTTCTTGAGAAAACCATGAGAAAGTAGATGATGCGATGATGCAGATGATTTGAATGTATGAATGCACTTTGGAAAAGGACATCTGCAAAGATTTTCTGAGAAATTTGTTGGAAAAATGTGCATTAAGCCAAAGTAAACCCTTCACATATTCTGACTGTGGCCATGAATATGTTCAGAGTTTAATTGAGTTAATTCACAGTATTTTGAAAAATTAGAAATATGATTTGCATTTTTGAAGATAGCCTAAGAGTGTAGGCTCAGTGTGACTGGTAGAAAGATGATGGATCTAGGTCTCGTCCATATTCCGACTAGGGCCGTAAATATGGATTCCATCGAGTTCATCAACTCCCTAAGAGTTGGTGCACGTGCCCTTTGTGTACATCCATAGTGCTTTTGGAATAAAATGCATGAATCAAAAAATCAAGATATTACGAAATCAAACTATATGATATGCATCCTAATCTAAGCAGTGAAAGTAAATATTATTCCAAATTTACATATGATTATTACAATTCTGACATAAATGAAAAAAAAAATTAAAAGGACTCGGCATCTCTCGGACTTTTCCTGCAAAGTGAGTTAGCACCAAGGAATAACACAAAAGTGATTTGGGAATCTCATATTAATATCAATGCACCAACGATTATATACAGGTTACAAGGGAAATATCCATGAAACTATAATACTGGAAGCATATATGAAATGCCTATGAAACTGCCTGGACGCCATGTATGAGGGATATTACATATACAATATACCTAAATATAAAGTAAGGAAATGTGTATGATATTCATACGAAAATGTTTATGACATATGCTAAGTACAGAATGTACATGATAAGCAGTAAGAACATAGACTAAAGCCGAATAATGAATAAATATATATATATATATGATGCACCTTTTAATATAATCCCTAAATTACCAAGAGGGTGTTGATGAACATGTATGGTAAGCTTACTGATATGGTGAGAAATACAGGATATGTTATGAATATCTAGACTAATATGACATGAAAAGATTATGAGAGGTATCTTGAACAAGCAAATAAAAGCATGGAGATGCATCAATGACTATACAATGGTATTCCATGTCATGCAGAAATAATCATTAGTGTGCTAGCATGACTGGATGAATAATATGCTAGACATCCACGTGATGACATGACTATGTTCACATTCAGCAAAATCAGATATTCTGCAGCCTATAGGACAAAGGTTGATTCCTGGATGTTATGGCTTTAACACAGTCATGCTCTCAAAGAAGGGAAGCAACCAAGTCCTTAAGAGGGATTTAAAGATTGGTGTCTGTGATCATCGCAAAATTTTTCCTCTTTCGTTGTTTCTCTCTCTCCCTTCTCTTTTCCTTTTCCAACCTCTATTTTCCTCCTTTTTGAAGGGAAGAAAATAAAAGAAAGAAAAGAAAGAGAGAAGAGAAAAGAAAGAAAGAGAGAGAGAAGAGGAACTCTTTTGCGCGGTCTCACTTGACCTTTATTTGAAAAATATTTAGAAAATAACTCGCCTCCGTTTTGAAAATATTTGCGGGAAAATGGATAGACGGGATTCGCTCGTCGGTACGAGGTTCGACCGTTCCTGGCGCCTTTACCAGGGGTAATCGAACCAAGGATCGAATCTATGCCTTTTGCTTTGCCTAAATATAATCTAAGAATTTATCCTAAAGATCTAAATGCACAAAGAATCATGCTTGTGCAATGCAAGGATGTATGCGCTTTTGAAAAATTTGATTTAGAAATTTCCAAGTATTCTGAGATGAAATTTGATAAGGGAGTGAAGAAATGTTTGAATTTTGAACTTGAGATAGATCAGAGAAGTTCCAAGTCTTTGAAATAAATCAGAGTTGGAAAAATAAATTTTGATTTTGAGAAAGAAAGAGTTGAAGCTTTGAAATAAGAGGAAATGAAGTTTCAAAATCAGAAATGGACTTTGAATTTGAATTTAGGAAAGGAAATGAATACTTAAGCTGGAATTGAATTTAGATTTTGAAGTTTGAAATTGAAATAAAATTTGATTTAAGGGATTCGGATTAGATCCAAAAATGGAATTGAAATCTAAAATTGGAATTGGATTCCGAATCCTAATACGGATTTGGATCTGAAGTCTGAGATCCAATGTAGAGTTGGACTCTGGATCCTAAGATGGATTTGTATCTGAAATCTGAGATCCAATGTAGAGTTGGACTCTGGACCCTAATATGGATTTGGATCTGAGATAATCAAATGGTATTTAAGAATAGAAATGGATTTAGGGAGTTTTGGATGAGATCCGAAAATGGAGTTGGATTTGAAATATAGAATTGGGAATGGAATTGGATCTAGAGATGGATTTAAAATCTGAAATCTGAGATCCGATAAAAATTGGGTTCTGGATCCTAAGATGGATTTGGATCTAAAGTCTGAGATCCAATGTAGGGTTGGATTCTGGATCCTAACATGGATTTGGATCTGAAGTCTGAGATCCGAAGTGAAATTGGAGTCTAGATCCTAAAGGAAAATTGGATCTGAAGTCTGAGATCCAAAAGTGGAATTGGACTCTGGATCCTAAAGAGGATTTGGATCTGAAGTCTGAGATCCGATATGAGTGTTGAATCCTGGATCCTAAAGAGGAATTGGAGTTAAATTCAGAAGAACTTCCAAGTTTAATTTGAACTTGGAAGAATGAATTTTAGAAATTGAATTTTTGAATATACAAATGAATTTCAAAGTCAAATTAGACCTTGAATTTGAAATTTAGAAGATGAGTCAAGAATCTCAAAGTTAAATTGAACTTGGAGATTGGATTGGAGTTTTGAATGAATTATGGAATGTCAAAGTCAAATTTGATTTTTTTGAAATCTGATTTGAATCTGAATATGAAATCTCAAAGTTAAATTGAATTTTGAGATTGAAAATAGAATTTTGAAAAATGAAAGCCTAAATCGAATTTGATAAGGATTGAGGATAGATTGAGATATTTACATTTACTTAGAGTTTTGAAAAAGGAATTTTGGAAAATATGATGTAGCTCTATCCTAAATGATGAATGAATTCAAAGAATTTGAAATTGGATTATGAAAAGCTATTTCATTCTTTGGATGAATTAAAACAAGATTGAAAATATAATACATCCTTGGCTATGGTCATTGAATGTATTACATAATAATCTATATTTAAATTCAAGAGAAGAATAAAATACATTTGGTGCTTTTATAGAATTTAAAATGAAATTAACTCTCAATATACCCTGACTATGGCCATTGGTATATATTTTGAGTCAATTTTAAGTTAAATTCTAATAAAAGGAGAAAAAAAAATATTTAAGGAAATATGATGAATTTTGAAAATGGATCCAGTGTTATTTCGTAAAAGATAAAAATCCTAAGTTTTGTCCACAACCTGACTATGGCCATTGATGTGGATCATCAACTTAGGATCAATTACCTCTTACGAAAATGGTGCACGTGCCATTCGTGTTTCACCATTTGTGCAATTTTGAGGGAATAATAATAAAAAAAAATGATATGAAAATACATAATTCTAGAGAATGTTTATGCTCATACATTCTAATCTAGAGCAGGAAATGTAAGATTTTCATTAAGACCTAGCTATTACATTCCTGAATTATAAATCACAATTCCTAAGCGAAAAAATGAAAAATGACCCTTTTCTACCTAATTCCCGCAACATTCACCACAGGATGAACATGGAGGGAAATTGAGAATACCATATCTAAGATTAACATGCCCATGATTATATCTAAGTCATGCTGGAAATGCATATATTGATGAGAATGTAATACTAATGTCTAATGTATGGACCTCCCCGTACTGGCCCAAATATACTGAAGGATAGAACGCCTGTATGATGCCTATGCATAATGGATGAAGGGGGGGGGGGTTCAAGGAACTGGCTAAATTGCCTATGTTAGTGGAGAATGCCTGTACATATGAAGCTATGACAACATCAGGGATTGATGAATGTAAATGAGTCTTCAGCGACTCGAGAGTCATGATGGATGCAAATGAACCAGCAATAGCCTTTAGGCTGTTGAGGCTGCGTATAAACTACAATGGTCCATGGGCTATCACATGTGTTAATGGAGGACAACAATTCATGGACTGCTACATGCAAATAAATCCCTAGTAATCTATAGACAGTTGTGTCTACAAATGTTATTATAGCAGTCTGCGGACAGCTATGCATGCGAATGAAAATTTAGCAATACATGGACTGCTTTATGAAGCTACAGCAAATGAAGCTATGATGACTTTATAAGAAACCACAAATGTTCAGTGCTGGGCGTATATATGCAATATATCAACAAATGCCAATACATAGTGTGATACAAGAGATGACAGGGAGCCAAACAGAGATGGTATACCCAGTTAATTGAATATCTCGAATGGGTTAATTTGCATGCAGTAGGTGTATAAGCAGTAATCCTACAAGACATATGCCAGAGTGATACACTAATGAATATGTAATGATGACCTACAGGAAGCATAAAAAAATGCTATATACAAATGACAATGAGAATGTAAAGGGCGACAGTGACAGAAGTGATTTAATGTACCAATGCTGATAATGGAATCTAAAAAAAAAATGAGAAATAAAGCACACTTATATAGCTGGAAACTAAAATGGTGCAGCAAAAAAAAAATGTTGATACTGTACAACAAAATGTGGATAACAGTGGAGGTGGGAAACCATTTTAGGTGTTGGGGCATTGTGTTGGCAATGGAGGCAAATATCTCAGATGCCTTAATGAAGTGTTGAGTACAAGGTGTACAGGGAAGATGTTGTGACTGAATAGTGGTGTAAAATGACAGTGAGCATGGTATGCATACCGTGGAAGGAGTGTGATGTCATATCCAATGTGGATGGTGAGATGTGTATTATACAGTAGCGCTGAATGTAAAACACCAATTATTTTCTGCACCTTGAGCCCTCGGCAAAGCGCTTTCTTGTAATGACATGCTGATCTTGCATGGCTTTCTGCAAGTGCCGGTTAATTTTCTTCAAAATGATTACATAGCAAAGCAAAACCTATAGTATCCTTGGGATCCAATATACAGGAATTGGGTGCGTTGCCTAATCAATTGGCCTTGATACAATAGACTGAGACTCATGTTAGCGAGTAGATTCTTTTAGCCGATTTATGATAATTAGTCCCAGCGAATCCGAATTTATACAATACCATTGAATGTACAGCACAACGGGAATCAATAGTAGATGGTGATTGTAACCCAATGAATTGGTCAGAATGAACATCAATACGAATCGCAACTTAATGTACAAATTGTAAGGCGATGGATAGGACACATATAGTAAACTAACAAGACATAAAATTAATAAACAAATGAGTGAACTAATGAATTGAGATGCACGATGCAGGATGCCATAGGATGGATCCAATCAGGAGATGTCCCAGCGAGTGACTCAAATGAACCGGACATGTCAAATGACAATAGACATACAGAGTGATCGACTGTAGGTACATGGCTTTTATATATCCTACAAACGTTGATCAATGACTTGAATAGTGCCCTACAAATATCCCCGATGCAACAGGAAAATTGCACAGATGGATTGATCTCCACAGATCGATTCCCTCAATCTGTTCAGATGACTTGAACGTTGGTTTTATCTTTTCAGAACAACTTGCTTTCGTAACCTTAGTTGTTTCTATGAGGTGATTCCTGTCATCAAATCGATTTTAATCCTCGCCTAATGAAGCAACCTAGTACTGTTATGAGCCAGGCCATGAACGATGCTCTGCTACACTTTGAATACTCGAAGCTGATACTAAATCGTCTCCAGGGATGCCTTGGGATCATTACTAGCCATCACCCATGCATATGTTACCAGATGCAGGGGAGGTAAATGCAGGATGAATGGAGAAGAGGACGACCAAATATTATTCAAACAAGGGATAGATCACAAATCAATGGCTAGGCGAATTGTGAACCCACAGAAATCATAAAGTATATTTAAAATGACATACGCAAATTGCAATACAGGGGGAAGAAAACAAGAAGTCAAAATTTTAAATAGAAAGTTAATCGACCAAGAAGAGGGAAATGAGAATCCACTCATAGGCATATGATGGTAAATACAAATGGATTATGGTTGAAGATTACGATAACAAAATATAATAGGAGATCAGTTAAATAACATGAACATTACAGGAATTTAATCAAACAACAGAAATGGCAATGTAAAACGAAGGACGCAGGCATGATGTGCGCAACATACTGTAGGCAGTATGAACACCAAACAAAAACAAAAAAAGAAGAAAAAAAAAAGGAAAATATTCATATTACGATTTGCAGAAAATAACAGAAAGAATGCATGAAAGAAAGGAAAACAGGAAATCTAAGACTGAACAACATGCGTAAGTAAATACATAAGATATTGGAATCTGAAAATTCCATTTGATATCGCACGATGTGCGAGAATCCGTGTTTGCTATAAGCGAAACAGATATCCCGGTAGTGCTTTAATAAAAAAGAAAATCAGAAACTAGAGAGAGGTTCTTACCTAGTACGCGGGGGTTCTGAAAACCAGAGGAGAACTTTCGCCCTTTCCTGCCGTGAAAATCTTCTCAATCGACTAGTGATAGATGGACGAGTGAACCAAAAGGGGCCGGGAATGGATGATGCTCACGATCGATCAATAGGGGATCCGATTACAGATAACCGCAATCATTCTTCCAATGCTCTTTACAACCTTGTTTACAAGAGTTTTGAAGGGAGAAGGTGATAGAAATGATGCTCCGCTTGTGTATTTTCCTTCAGAATCCGAAATAAAGAAGAAGGCTTAGAAAGGGGGACCGAGGGGAAGGAAGGCGCTGGATTGGAAAGGCAACAAGAGCCAAGACGGGTGGTCCAAAATCGATGCCAAAATGTTCCTCCCCTTTTAGCCGTCCCCTTCAGTTGTTTATATAGCGGACTGAGGAAAGATCTGGAAGAGGGGCAGTTAGCGTTTAGTGGTGGATGCGAGAGGCGATCAAAGGTCGCGATGAAGCAGAAAGTCGAGATGGAGAGAGATGGGGGCTGTAGATGGAGGTCGCACATGGGACTGGCGGGGTGGGGAAGAAGGCCTGCGAGGCCGTTGAAGATGAAGGGTCGAGGCGAATGGCCATGGTGATCAAGGGCGGAGGATAAGGAAGGCGGTTCTGCGAAGAGGGGTCAAGGGAGGCCATGGAGGGAGAGAGAGCGGCGGCTGAGGGAGGAAGGCGAGTTAGGGTTTTCAAAACCCTAACTCGACCCTTAAACCTCGAAAATTAGTTTTTCCACAAAAAGGCCTCCTTTTCAGGTTTTTCTAAAAAGATGGTTAAAGGTGAGTTTTTCGGCAAAATCTTCAAAAACCACGTAGTGTTTCCTAATTTCTTTGGTTTTTTGCATGATTTTTCCATTTTTTTGTATTTTTGGAACAGAATCTAAGTTTTTTTTTTTTTTTTACACGAAAACAAAGATTAAACACTAATTTTTTGTATTTTTCTGAGAAATATTTACAAGAGTATTTTTCTGAGAATTTCAGACTATTTTGGGAAAATTTCTTCAGAAGAATGGGTTTGGACCCAAGTTTTGAGAAAATATTCGAGTTTTAAACCTCGATTTGAGGACTATAACATGATGGATCCAAACGGATACCAGACGAAGTGTCTGAGTTTTTTTCAAAAGGTTATTTTTGATAATTTTGAGAATTTGATTTAAAATTGGATAATGAAGCTCAGATTTGGATTTTGATGTAGATCCGGATCCGAAATTGAGTCAGATATGTAAAATGAATTTAATTTCAACAAAATTTGAGAAACAAAATGGGATTTAGATTTAAAACTGATTCAATTATCCAAAAAAATGGGGAAAAAGGGCAAAAAGGGGATATTTACAACATTTTGAAAATTTTGGGGTGTTCACAGATGCCCCTCTTTGCTACTAAGCCGGTTGAAAGCCGAGCTTAGTGGCAAAGAAACACTCCAAATTTTGAAAAATGCCTCAGTCAGCCGATCTGAACTGGGTGTGGAAGAATTTATTTTGAAAACACGGCTTTTCGGGCTTAAAACCTTATCCTGAATGGTCCTGGGGGGATGAAATTCTCGACAATGATACGACTGAATGATAGAAATGAGGAAATCGTGATGGGACTTTGGGTGAAAATCCCAGGGATGGTGAAAGATAAGAATTTTGATCAAGTCTCATGGGTGAGACAAGATCAGCCCTTTAGAATGACTCAGGTTTAGCCCTTAACCTGGATGGGACGAAGATAGATCAAGATAATTTGGATGGGGGAAAGGAAATATAAACGGACCTCGATGGGACATTTTGAGAGAAATGCCTCGTGAGATGAAACTCAAGGACGATCCTTTCCTGGATGGATGTACAAAGAAAACGGATTCCTTTGTGGGGAAAACCATGATGGGACGGGAAGGATTACCTCGTCTAAACGAGGCTCAGGTTTAACCCAAACCTAAAAGGAAGGTACCTCACGGAGCAAGGTTCAGGCGTCACTCGTATCCTGAGAGGGACGACCATACAGAATCCTCGAGTGAAGAAACCGTGATGGGACAACAAATGCATCGCCGAAGCGAGATTCAGGTTTAACCCTTGACCTGAGTGGGAGATGATGCGGAATCTTCGAATGGAGAAACCGTGATGGGACTAGAAAGGACATCTAGTCGGAAATGGGAATCAGGTTTAACCCTAACCTGACGGAAGGTACCTCGTGGAGCGAGGTTCTGGCTTAACCCTTAACCTGAAAGGGACGACCATATGAAATCCTCGGATGAAGAAACCATGATGGGACCTTCGGAATTTGGACGAATAAATCCGAGAGGGGTTTGCGAGAAGAGAGAAACAAAGGGGTTCCCTAAAGCTTGGAAAAGGGATGATCTTGGGCACCTCATTGCTGAGACTAAAATGAGCTTTCTAAAAACAGACGACCTCTCCCAGAAGGTTTTGGGTGGTACCTCGAGGAGCGAGATAAACTGTGATGGGCCTCCAGACTTTGCACAACAAGTCCAAGAGGGGTTTTTGCAAAAGGATAAAAATTGGGGTCCCTAAAGCTTGAAAAGGGGTTGTTCTTGGGCGCCTCATTGCTGAGACTAAAATGGCTTTTGACAATAACAGATCTTTTGCAAAAAGTTCAGGTTTAACCCTTATCTTGAGCGAGAACTGTCTATGGTGGGACAGTGGGGAACACAGGGAAGTGTGCAAATCTGAGAGCACTCAGATCAGACGGAAGGAAAGGACTTTTCAGTCCTAAGGAGGGATGACGTCAGGATACGTCAAAACGAATCATCAAGTTCATACTTCATGTTGGGATAATGAGAAAATATTGCCAATAAGATGCCAAAATTGTAGTTGATTCAGAATGATTGAATTGTGCTCATGTGTGAAAATATCACCTCTTTCTACCTAGAGTATTAGCTCCAATTGTGCTGACTCTGTAGAATCAAGAATCAAATTCAAATTTGTTGCTATTGAGTTTCTTCGAGGAAGATATCAATTTCCTTGATATAAAAGAGAAAAAACATTCTTAGCTTCATAAAAGCAATTAAGTGAAAAGATATTGATAAAGAATTTCGCATAGATAAAGATGATTCTTGACAGTTTCGGGCAGTTTGATATCCTGGGCATTTTCAATGATGATCTTTTTGCACTCTTTTGAACCATGGATCTTTCCTGGGTTCTTTTACATCATCCTTTATTTTGGAGATGTCCTGACTTTTCTCTCTTTTTCGGGGAAGGGTACGTCACAAACTCCTTCATCTTGGAGATGATCCGATCCTTCTTTTTCTTTCTTTCTCAGGATTTATGACATTGGTTCTTGGGTTGAAATCTCTAAATGATAGCAGAAATCAAATATCTTTTAGGGTTTGTCGGTAGGTTCATCGCATCCGCCTTCATCTCGACGGTGATCCAAACTTTCCCTGGAAGGATCTGTCACAAACTCCGTCATCTTGGAGATGTTTCAAATCTTCTTTGGCCCCGGGGGTCTACTCGCTTAATTCGCCTTCATCTTGACGACAATTGAGAGATCCCTTTTGCGAATATTTGATTGCAGCTTAGGCGACTGAGGATATATGGATTGGGTAGGTTCTTTTTCACTGCCCAGGATATTTCCACTGTCTTACTGCCAGAAAAGTGATCTTTAGGAATGTGCCACAGCTACGATCAATATCAGTTCACTTATGGCTTTTCAACATCATTGAATTTTCCTTTACTGGTCATATCGAAGATTTTTCTTCATCCTTTCGGTTGACCAACAGAATAAACTTGAATTTAGTTCTCATTTCACAAAAGTCTTGCTCTTTTGGAAATAATACTAAAGGTAGTTTGAGACAATTCTTTATGTGATGAAAGCTTTGAGATCAACAATGACTTTTGATAGTAAATTGGCAAAAGTATTCTATAAATCCCTGATGAAAGAAATTGCTCGATATCGAATCGACACGTCCATGACAAAATTCTCCTCCCTTTTTCCCCAAAAAGAGAGACTCAGGCTTAAGCCCTTACCTGAATGGGAAGTTGGAAATACTCCTCTCTTCCCTGAAAGAGGAGGTGTTTGCAAAACGGAACTTTCGAAGAGAAATTAAGTTTTCGTCAAAACTCCCTATCTCTAGGCTTCTCTTATGGAAAGGCGGCCGAAAAAAATAAAGTTGAGAAAGTATCACAGAGGAACGAGTCCATAACACTCTCCCTAGAAGTGGGTCCTCTGCGAAAGGATTTGGCCAAAGATGAGAAAAACAAAGGGCCACAAAAGAAACGAGCTTCCGTCGAAGCTCTCCCTAACAAAAAGGGCTCTTTTGTGTAAAGTTGGTTGTTGTTTTGCAAACTGTTCGCGAAGAAAACGAGTCCCTTCAAACTCTCCCTGAAAGAGGGTTCTTGCGAACAAAAGATGGTTGCATGCGAAAGGAACGAGCTCCCTCGAACTCTCCCTAAAGAGGGTCCTTCGCAAGAGAAAAAGATTGATTTTTTGATAAAATTGATGACCCGAAGGTCGAAATGGAGAATTTAGAACTTGAGTTGATGATGATCGGTTAGTACAAAGACTGAACCGGGAGAGCTTAACTTGATCATTCAGCCAAGCACTTGCACGAGCGCTAGATGTACCAGCTTGAGCACTGGATTTTGAAAGACATACCAGCATAAGCACTGGTTTTCAAAAAAATGCCCCAGTACGAGCGCTGGGTTTCGAAAATGCATAACAGTGCGAGCACTGTGTTTTCGAAAGTGCACACCAGCACTGGGTTTTCGAAAAATGCACCCCAGTACGAGCACTGGGTTTTTGAAAATGCACACCAGCATGAGCACTGGGTTTTTCAAAAGGAGAATTGAGAAATGAGGCTGACATTCGAAGATACTTGAGAATTGAATAAGAATGATTGCCGGTGTTTTCAGGATTATCCCTTATCCTGAAGGGGAAGTTCAAGGAGAACTCCGCTCCACAAGTGAGCATTAAATTGACAAGGAGATCCAAGTCAGAATTTTGAGAAAATGAGGATATACAAAAGCGAAAATCCCAGTCAGGACTTGGTTTTTCAAATATAAGAAATGGGTGAGAATTGAGCTTAAAAAACTCGAATTCTCAACACAACAATTCATCCAACACGAGCATTGGATTCAGAAGGAAGTTCAAGTCGGAACTAGAGACTTCAAAAATAAGAATATACAAAAAGAAAAATCTGAGTCGGAACCCGGTTTTTAAATGCAAGAAAATGAGTGAGAATTGAGTTTGAAAACTCGACTTCTCAAAACAACGATTTGTCCAACACGAGCATTGGATTCAAAAGGAAGTTCAAGTCGGAACTTGAGACTTCAAAAATAAGAATATACAAAAAGGAAAATCCGAGTCGGAACCCGGTTTTTTTTTAAATAAGTGAGAATTGAGTTTGGAAAAACTCGAATTCTCAAAATAATGAATTGTCCAACACGAGCATTGGATTCAAAAGGAAGTTCAAGTCGGAACTTGAGACTTCAAAAATAAGAATATACAAAAAGAAAAATCCGAGTCGGAACCCGGTTTTTAAATGCAAGAAAATGAGTGAGAATTGAGTTTGAAAACTTGACTTCTCAAAACAACGATTTGTCCAACACGAGCATTGGATTCAAAAGGAAGTTCAAGTCGGAACTTGAGACTTCAAAAATAAGAATATACAAAAAGGAAAATCTGAGTCGGAACCCAGTTTTTTTTAAATAAGTGAGAATTGAGTTTGGAAAAACTCGAATTCTCAAAATAATGAATTGTCCAACACGAGCATTGGATTCAAAAGGAAGTTCAAGTCGGAACTTGAGACTTCAAAAATAAGAATATACAAAAAGAAAAATCCGAGTCGGAACCCGGTTTTTAAATGTGTGAGAATTGAGTTTGGCAAAACTCGAATTCTCAAAACAATGATTTGTCCAACACGAGCATTGGATTCAGAAGGAAGTTCAAGTTGGAACTTGAGACTTCAAAAATAAGGATATACAAAAAGGAAAAATCTGAGTCGGAACCCGGTTTTTAAGAAAGATAATGGAAAAACGAAATCTTGAGTCAGAATTCAGATGGGAAGGAAACGATTCCAACCCGGAAGTCGGAACTTGAAGGATTGACAAAAGTATGAATAGATTTTGATGACGAACGATGAGAGATTTTATTCGAGATCCTTGACCCAAAGTGGCCTAAGACCAGAATTTATTTATGATGAGTTAAGTATTTTCCTCTATCCTGAGAGAGTATAGAACAAAATTTTTAGGTGATTTGAAGAATTTATAGGAAATGATTCAGGTTTATCCCTTAAGCTGAAGAAGAATAAATGGAGAAAAATTTAAAGAAATTTATTGAAGATTTATTTTGAAGAAGAATTTTCACGGGTAGTAGCGGTGCTCCCATGAGGGGTATCAGGATTATCCCTTATCCTGAATGGGAACACCTCGGACAACGAGGGTCAAGTTTTTCTCTTAACCTGAGGGGAAAGACAAAAGAATACCTCATGGAAAAGAGGCATCAGGTTTATCCCTTAACCTGCAAGGGTTTTTAAAGATAAAAGAATAAAATTTGATAAATACTTAATAAAACTTTGACAAATTAATAAAGTTGACAATAAACTGATAAAATTTGATTAGATAAAAAGAATGAAATGAACGCAATTTAATAAAGATAACCAACGTTTAGCAAAGAGTTGGTAAGATTTTTTTTTAGGAGAAGGATTTGTCTGATACTGCCTGCATCATGATGAAGGAAGATAAGTATAGATCAAGATAAAATGCCCCAGTATCAGGGGGAAGAATGTGAGAATTTAACAGAAGAATATTGCTTTATTTGAAAAGACTTTTAAGGAGTACAAAAGGCTATGATGAACAACTCAATTGTAAAATCTTTTCAAATGTGAAGCATTAATAGGATCGGGCAGTTCCACTCCATCCGCGTTAATCAAACGATAGGAATTGCGAGGCAGCGCTTCCTTAACTACATAAGGGCCTTCCCAATTGGGTGACCACTTGCCCTTCGGCGGATGCTAGAAATGAGCTGTTGATCTGAGCACAAGATCATTAACTCGAAACCTTCTCTCAATGACTGATTTGGCGTAGTGCCTAGCTATCCTCTGACGGTAGGCTTGAGCGTGCTCTGCTGCCCTGAGTCTTTTCTCGTCTAATAGATCAAGTTGTACCAATCTCTGCTGCTGATACTGATCAAGCGGAAGTTCAACGAGAGACGCAAACTTGAGTGCGGGCTTCTGAACGTATAGAGGTAACACTACCTTCGTCCCATAAATAAGCTCTGAAGGCGTAGCATTGGTTGGGGTTCGAATGGTGGTTCGGTACGCCCAAAGTGCGTCGTGCATCTTCTCGTGCCAATCACGGCCCGTCTCCACAGTTCTTTCCAGAATGCGGATCAAAATCTTGTTGGTGGCCTCTGCCTGGCCGTTCCCTTGGGGATAGTAAAGGGCTGAGAAGTGTTGATGAATCCGAAACTTCGAGCAAAAGGTCTTCATCTTCTCATTCTTGAAATGACTGTCATTGTCTGATACGATGTCATGTGGGACGCCGAAGTGGCAAAGAAGATTTTTATGAATAAATGAAACCACATGTCGGCCTTTTACTGTTCACAGAGTTACAACTTCGACCCATTTGGTGAAGTATTTTGTAGCTGCGAGGAAGTATTTGTGGCCATTAGATGCTGAAGGAGTGATGGGACCCACCACGTCGAAGGCCCACATCGAAAAGGGCCAAGGAGAGACCACGGACTGCAAGTATGCGGTTGGCGCATGAATGGAAGGTGCGTGCATCTGACATTTGACGCACTTCCTCACAAATCGATGGCAATCTTGCTGCATGGTTTTCCAGTAGTATCCTGCCCGAATAATCTGCTTGACGAGTGTTTGGTAACCGACGTGACCACCACAAATTCCTTCGTGTGCCTCTCGGACAACTTCCATGGCTTCATCCTTATCTAAGCATCTAGCATACTCAGAACTGAAACCACGACAGTAGAGAATATTGGCGAGGATGAAGTAACGTGTTGACATGCGCTGAATCGCGTGTTGCTCCTTTTTTGGCATTTCCACTGGAAATTCACCGGTTCTGATGAAATTTTTAATGTCTTGGTACCATGGCTTCTCTTTCTGAGTGACTTGACTCACTTGCTCAACTGGAATGTAGGCAGGTTGATCAAGTCTGCCGATCTCGAAAGAACGACAGGATTCACTGTCTTTAAAGGACAAAATAGAGCCTAAGCAGGCCAGGTCATCGGCTATGTGATTGTATTCCCTCTTGACATGATTGAGCTGAAATTCTTCAAGGTTGCCTATGAGAGCTAAGGCAATCTTCTGATAAGGGATTAACTTTGAATCCTTGACTTGCCATTCAACGTTAACTTGACTGACAACAAGTAATGAGTTGCCGAAGGCGTGTACTCTCTTGACATCAAAGCTTTGCAAAATCTTGAGGCCTTGTATTAGAGCTTCATACTCGGCCATGTTATGAGTACATTGGAAGTCGAGTTTGAGGGAATAAGGAAGCATCTCCTTTTCAGGAGTGATTAGTGTAAACACCCCAAATTTTCCACATCCATTCTCAAACAACCCCCCTCATGCAGTGCCAACCTTGTTAGGTCAGTGTAGGAGTCAAACCCTGAGTCAGTTTAAGAAAATCACCATTTTACCCATTTTCACTAGGAAAATTACCATTTTACCCCTAGGTCATCCCAGACCCCAGTCAGTCAAAGTCAACCAAGCTCATTGGTCAGTTCAAGACAGTTAGAATATCAGTCATCTCAAGCTCATCTGAGCTCACAATGAACAGACCATTTTCATTTCTGACCATTCCTGCCAAAATGGGATCATTTCTTCAAAAATGAGCTCATTTCTCACTCGAATCCAAGCCAATTGTCTCAAAGTCAGTCATGTTCCCCAGAGTCTAACTTGAGCTCACCAGAAGTTCAAGTGCTCCAATTTCAGTTCAAAACCATTTCCAAGTGTCTAGGAGCCCATTTTAGTCCATTTCAGATCTTTCAGCTGAAATTGAGCCGAGTTCAGTCAGTTGAGTTAGTGTTTGAGACTTGATTTTAGTTCATCTCAGTATTCCTGACTTTTGTTTTAGCTCAAACCCAGTTCAGGTTCGTAATTCACTTCATTCCAATGACCATTCCATACCATTTCTCTAAAAATGGCAGCTTTTCTTGAAAATTCAGTCGGAAAGGTCAGTTGAGTCAGTGCCTGGTCAGTTCATTTGAGTTCTGAAACTCTAAAACCCAGCTCATCTCAGTTCAATCCAGCTCGAACCCCAATTTTTAGTGTCACTCTGACCCAGTAGAGTCCCGAAAACCATTTCTTGAGCTATTTTGCAAATTTTATCAATTTTAATGCTTTTTAAACTGGTACAAGTGTCAATCGGGGTGTGACATCCAAAATTCTTTATTCAAGGTTAGCATTTCGCATAACATTTCATGTCATTTCTCATCATTTCATATCATTTCTCAGCATTTCATAACATTTCATCACATTTCATTTCATTTTCGAAGTCCAGAACTCCAGCTTTATAAATTTCAATCCAGATTGAGTTTTAAAAGTTTTCAGAAATCAATTTCAAACCTCAGGTTTCCAAAATTGACATTTTCACCCCGGGAGTCTAAATTTGGAAATATTTTCTCAAGAAAAATAATCTGGATTTCTTTCAAAATCAAATTTTCAAGTTCTACACTGAATTTGCTTCGCAACGAGCTATTGAACTTCAAAATCCGAGCTTGTTTCAAAAACTGCCAAAAATAGCTCGTTTCGTCTAAAATTTTTCTAAAAAGACTATTTTGCCCCTCTAATCGTCAAAATGAATTTCAAAATCAAAATTTGGACCCGCTCTGAGATGGCCCATTCATTTGCATTTTTATTTTATTAAAAAAAAAAAAAAGATGCTTCTTTTTATTTGTTTATTTTTTATTTTTATTGATTTTTATTTATTTTTTATTTTTATTTTTTTTAGAGAGGAGGTGGGACCCACAAGGTGGTCACCCAAATCTCCAGCCCCACTTTCCATTTTTTTTCCCCATGTTTTTCTTTCCCTTTTCCTTTTTCCCTCCTTTTCTTTCTTTCCTTTTCTTTTTCTTTTTCTTCCTTTTCTTTTTCTTCTTTCTTCCCTTTCTTTCCTTCTTCCCTTTCTCCCTTCCTTCCTCCCTCTTGCCCAGCCATTCACGTAAAGGCTGTTTCCCTTTCCTTCCCTAATTAAAGCAAAGAACTTAGGGAAAGATATAATCTTCCCTAAGTTAAGAAAACCAAAAAAGAAAAGAAAAAGAGAGTTACGGCTGCTATCTCTCCCCATTCAATTCTCTCTCTCTCTCTCTCTCTCTCTCTCTCTCTCTCTCTCTTTTGGCTGCAGCTATCCTTGGCCACTTTGAAGCACCATCCTCACCACCTGCAGCAGCATTCTAGCAGCCCACCTTGCTGCACCTTCAACTACACCAAGGCACCACCACCTTCAACCACCACAGCTACTTTGAAGCAGTCTTCAGCATCATTGGCAGCTCCCTTCCAGCCTTCCTTCAGCCCATCTCAAGGAAACTCCAACCACAGCAGCAAAGCCTTCCAGCCACCAGACCATCTTCCCTTGGCTCCAGCCACACCTTATCAGCAACAAACACAGCAGCAACTTCAGCCCTGCCATCAAAGAGTGAACAACTCCAACCGGTGCAAGGAGCTTCCCTCCTTCTCCCTTCAGCTACCTCTTCGGCCATCTTCATAGCAGCCAGCTTCGTCTCCAAACTCCCTTCAACTTCAGCACCTCCAGCCAGTTCCAGCACTCCTATATGTCCCAGCAGCACCACCAATGTTGAATTAACTCCATCACCACAGTTAGAACCTTGAAGCGTCACCTACAGTCGGATCTTAGAAGTACCACCTCTCCCTTTGAGCCGTACCCTAGCAGCCTCCTCTTTTGCTGCTTCAACTCCATTCGTTGCAACCAAACCCTCCAAGGTAAGATCCTCGCATCGTTAGTACTTGTTTGATGAAGTTTATGATTTTTTTTTTTTTATGTCAAGGCTATCTAGGTGAGAGGATCCATCCGATGGATGGATCGGATCCATTTCATTTGTAGCCAATATCAAAATAAGCATCATACCCTCTCAACTTTTATTTCATTTTCTGTTTATTTTCATGTCGACTATACATTTGTAGGCATTACATTTATTTTATTTTATTGCTTTATGAGTGTTTCATTGGTCTCATTAATATTTACCTAGAGAACTATATGTTTTGATTTTATGCATGGAGTCCAGTTATTATTTTATGCTTGATTATTTGTCAATAAATTCTAAAATTTTTTTATGAATGCCTCTGTTTGTCTGAAATCTTCTAACAAAAATTCGGATTGATTTAATGTATGTAACTTCATTTTAAAAATCAAACCCTAAATCGGGTTTTCTGTCTCTCTGAGATTTCAATTTCTGATTTAGCAGAAAAGAACCTTCAAAATCACCCATGTGGGAGATTCAAATCGTCCTTAAAAAAATCATAGTAGATTCATCATTGAATCTACTAATGATATGGAAATTTTGAGGTTTTTCCAGTCAGTTTTGACCTCTGTAAAAAATCAGATTTCTCAGACCCCTAGGAAAATATCGATTTTCTTTTGTCAGGATATAGACAGATATTAATGCACAGACTCCTCCAAATCTGTAGTCTGTCTGCAAAAACTTTCAACATGAAAGTTGTTCCTAACATGATTTCCTGTCATTTCCCAAAATTTTGGAATTTTTGGATCTGTTTCATTATTTTTCCCGGATTTTCTCTTTCTGTCTAACAGATTCCAATGTCCAGAAATTCCAGAGATTTAGGTCTCTGATAATAGGGTGGTCTTTTCCAAACCGTAACCCGAATCTCAATAGTGTCAAAATATAAAATCTTTATATGTTTGTCAGGGACATTTTCCCACAATTTCAGCCATTTTCCCATCTGTCTGCCATTTTTACCACATTTTCTACCGAAACCTGTCTGTTTCCTTCATTTCCTAGAGTCGTCGGATTCCGATCCGACTTGCCGGAGTGGCACAGCTCCGATCATAGGTCAAAAACATAAAGTGTAAAAGGCAAAAATTCTTGTCTTACTGTCATCTGTCATCCCATAAAATTTGGGAAATTTTTATGGAAGTTTGATATCCTAAATCCCCTTTAGAATCAATATTTTAGGCAAAAATCATGAAATTTAGGGTTTTTATTTGAATTTCCATATTTAAAAATACAAAAAAATTAGATTTTCAAGCTCCATTCTATTTTTAGGGTTATTTTAGGTGTCCATGCCAAATTTGGCTTAATTCCAAGTTCATTTACTCCATGTGTTAGTTTATCTTTAAATTCAGAAGCGAAAATCAAGCGAAAATCAGGTTAAATTCGATATTTTATGATATTTTCGCCATTTTAGGATTTTTATCATGTACATAAGCATGTAGAATCATATTAGGGTTAATTTTAATCTCCTTTGCATTTCATATTTTTCAATTTTGCAAAATTTATTTCAGAAAACCCTGGTTTCAAGGCCATAGTCTTGTTATTGGGGGTATTTTGGTCATTTTGACCTAAATTTCGAAATTTCAATTTCTAATTCTCCCAAAATTTCATGCATATCATCATATTTCATCATATTATGTTTGATTTATTTCATTTGATTTTCAAATTTCCAAAATTTACAAAAATTCTTTCAAAAAAACCTGATTTCAAGGTCATCAGGGGTATTTTGGTCATTTTGACCCCAATTTCGAATTTTCAAGTTTATTTTCGAAATTTATTCATTATTCATCATGTTTATATCAAAGGGGGTATGATTTTGGGTTTATAACTGAATAATATCCGATAATTTCCCATATTTTCGGATAAATTCAGAAAAACCTACATTTTTGTGCTAACCTTGTTTTCTAGTTTTGCAGGAATATTCAAGAAGAAGATTTTATTTTCTTATTTTATTTCAATTCAATGTAACATCAAATGTAATAATTTGGAATAAGAGTTACATTTCTGCTTAGAATAGGGTTGCATTGCATATAGTTTAATTTATGCAAATTTTAATATGTGATGTATGATTCATGCATATTTGTTTCAAATTCACTATGGTTTACACGAATGGCACGTGCACAAGCTTTTATGGAGTTTATAAACTCGGTGGGATTCGTATTTATGGCCATAGTCAGAATACGAAGAAAACCAAGATTTATGATCTTCGTATTAGCCACATTCAGCCTACACACTTAGGCTAACTTCAAAATGCACTGCATTTTTCAAAGTTTTAAAAGGATTTCCCAATTCCTCAATGAAATTCCCTTTTCAAATTCATATTCATTCATTCATATCATTCAAATTGCATTATTTCAAACTCATTTTCCAATTTCAATTTCAGAAAATTCAATTTTCTCAAGAATTTCCAAGTCTTTCTCAGGATCTGATTTTCTCAAAATCCTAAGTTTTCAAATGACATTTCAAAGCATTTCCCAAGTTCAAATCAAGATTTTCCTATGTTTTCAAATTCTCAAATTTCAAAATCCCAAGTTTTTAGAAATTTATTTTCTCATATTTTCCAGTTTTCTTAAGAATTCATTTTCCATTTCAAAAGTCATTTTCCAATGAATTTCTTGATTTTCTCAGAATTCTCAAATCTATTTTCTCAGAAAAGCAATTCCAAATTTCAAAATCGATTTTCTAAAGTTCAAATTTTCCTGAGAAATCACTTTCCAATGCAAATTTCTGATTTCCAATAAAATTCAATGATTTTCCCAGGAATTCCATTTTCAAGCATTTTCTAGTCCTTTTCTAAATGCATTTCAATTTTCCAAAGCAAACATCATATTTTCTCAAACTTGCATTATTTTCAAAATTCCATAGCACAAGCCTGATTCTCTGTGCATTCTAGGAAAAATAGAGCTTAATTTAGATATTTGAGTCAAGTTAAAGCACATAATTGGTCCTTGGTTCAATTACCCCTGGTAAAGGCGCCAGGAACGGTTGAACCTCGTACCGACAGGCGGATCCCATTCCATGGAATTTTCCCGCAAATTTTCAAAACGGAGGCGAGTAAATTTTCAAAACAATTTTCAAAACTTTGGTCGAGTTTGACTCGCGGAATTCGTTTCTCTCTCGCAAGGGAGGGGAAAAATTTTTGCGATGATAACAGGTTTGGCGACCGTGATGGGACCTGTCCTCGCCTGATCAATTATATGCTTTAACTTAGCTCAATTGTCAAAATTATGTTCTATGAAATGTCAGCTTTAATTTCTGATATCATGTGAACCTAGGAGCCTAGACTTGAACCCAGCTGACATGGATTGCATAGAGACTAGGCATGGTTTGGTAGGACCATATTGAGGAGAATTATGCATGCTCACTTAGACTTAGGTCTGAAATACAACACTCCTCAATCTAGGACTTGTATGAAAACAATGTTTGCTTCTTCAAAAGTTTTCAAAATTCTATCTCTTTAGGACTTAGAGCCTTCTGTTTGCCTGCATGTGATCATATTTCAAAAACCACCCCACCTATGTCTACCCGGTCTTCACGTTGCTGGGCTCTCTTCCAGAACCATAGTTCGGGACAGAGCCTCACAACTGGGCCACTTATTTGGGCTAACGCCCCCCTGCCACGTACCAAGGGCCATAGTCCAACGTATATCGGCAGGCGCTCAAGGATGTTGGGAAAACACAAGCCTAGACCCGGAGATGAGTTTTATGCCACGTACATCGAGCCTCGGCTCGAGTATATCGGCATAGCATGATTGGACACAGTTGATCTAAGCCTAGAGTCAGGATTAGGGTCCTAAAGCTCTTTCAAAATCAATGCATTTAGAGTTGGCTTCTTAGGGATTGCTGTATGTGCATAATTGTTTGTAATTGAATTTATGATATTCATTTTCGCCTTATTTTTCCCAATTTTTCCAAAATACCAAACAATTTTCCAAAATACCTCATTTTTCATCTTTTATGAAATATCTCCTTTTTCTCAAAAACCCTGGACGATTTTTCTAAATTATCCACCTTTTCCTTCAAAACTCCAGGAAATTTTCCATTCTTTCGTTCCTCTGGACTTCGAATTTCCAGCTTTCATTTTATCCTGCCTGCAATTTTCAAATTTCTTATATTTTTCCAAAGTCTAATTCCAGTCTTCTTGTCTTTCAGTCCAATGGCATCCAGTCAGCTCGATTCTGTTTTTCCTGAGGGTCACATCTCCTATGAGGTGCGACAAAGTCTTCCTGAGCATCGATCTCTTAGCACCGGACCCTTCTTCCCCGGTGGTATTATGTCTGGTTCAAAAATTTCTCTCGTATGTTTCCGGACCACTTGAGCGATTGTGGGTTGGAATTGGCATCTGCAGTGGGAAAGTTGACAGTCAACGGCAATGTGATTCATGCACTGGCGGAGCGGTGGAATCCGCGCACTTGCACGTTCTGGTTCCCGTGGGGCGAGATGACAATACTGATGGATGAATTTTCAGAGATTATGGGACTGCCCGAGTCAGTCGATCAGCCTGGAGATCCATTAGAGCAGCAATTTCTGATCAATGTCAAGGGTCTGGACCCCAAAGATGTCGTAGCTCGCATGACAGGGGGCAAGTCTTTGCCACTGATTGAAGAAAACGAGAATGAGTACGTGAGCCAGATCGAGATCTACCGACAGCATGGAAAATTTGCAGAAGTCAACTCGCTATCCAGAACAGCTCAAGAGAGAATTCAACATGCGATGGTTCTATGTACTGTGGGACTTGCTTTCTTTTCAGATGGACAGAATTAAGTGGATGTCAGAATAGTTCAGCTTTTGAGAAGATGAGGAAGTCGACAGACCAGCCGTCTCTCGATAGCCATGGCCGCGCTTGCTTTTCTATACAGAGGACTGACCCGCTTCACACTTGGAGAGTCCATCTTAGTCGAGGGATGTACTTATGCTCTTCAATCTTGGTTCCTTCAGCATGTACCAACCAGAGCTAGTTCATTCAGATACAACGGTAAGCAGCTCCTTCCAGTTGCGCGGTACCGATTCCTGATCGACTATCTGCAGGAAGAAGAAGTGGTGTGGGACTATTTTGATCGAGAATTATCGCCTCCCAGATACACCTATGCATATGGCAAGAGATTCAAGTTGCTTGGTCCATTCTTCTGTGCTTACTATCATCCGGAGCGGTGTGTTCGACAGTTTTCTCAGAGACAGAAGCACATAGAGATGCGGCTGCTATCTGGAGTCGTGCCAGAGTTCGACCTTACATCAGCACAGTGGTCCGGAGCATACCATTCTGCCATATATGGCTGGGATTCTTTCATCATTCTCACTCTTTTCCTTGGTCCTCGTGTCTCTGTTGATCGTTAAGAGTGGTGACAGACTGTCTATATACTCCCTCTTTCTCAAGTCCACTATTGATGCAATCATATTTTTCCTTCAATAAAAAAAAAAAAAAATCCTTCAATTTTCATTCTATCATGGTTTGATAACCTCGCCTAGGTGACAAGGCATATTTGTAGTTGTTCTTTCTCCTTGTAAAGAATGACAACATAATTGTCGTGACTCCAGCGGCGACCCAATCCCTAGTAATGGGATGTTCTTTCAATTATCTATCAAATTCTCATCAAATATTTTTACTATATTCATTTCTATCTTGAATCTTCATCATCGAAATTTAATCATCCATTCTACAAAGAGCATCAGTATTCCCAAGTGGTTCAGATCAGATCAAGCAAGAAGACACCACTGTATCAGGGCATCAGTGATTTTAGAAGCAGGCAAGAAGAAATGGATTCTCCAAGATTTGCCAGAAGACAGAGTTTGAATGATAGGGATGGCATTGATCCTACTACATATCAGATGTTCAAGAAAATGATGATTAGGATGATGTCTGAGCAAGCTAAGGACTGTTTCAGAAAGGCTCCCATAAAAAAGAAGACATCTGTCTCCTTCTCTTAGAATATCACTGGTAAGAGTAACGAGCGATTTGGCATGTATCTGCCCGATATTTTATTATTGCCGATGTCCTCTATCATCGTGGATTCAGTTCTAAATATGCCAGATGCCTAGATGAAGATGAAGCCAAAGAAGTCATGCGGGAGGTACACGAAGGCATTTGCGATGGTCACGTCGGCTACCAAACTCTTGTCAAATAAATCATCCGAGCAGGATATTACTGGAGAACTATGCAACAAGATTGTTATCGTTTTGTGAAGAAGTGCGTTCAATGCCAGATGCATGCACCTTCCATTCATGCGCCAGCGACATATTTGCAATCTGTCGTCTCACCATGGCCATTTTCTATGTGGGCTTTTGATGTTGTTGGCCCCATTACTCCTTCTGCTTCAAATGGCCATAAATATTTTCTTGCTACAACAGAATATTTTACTAAATGGGTAGAAGCAGTCACTCTACGCACAGTAGAAGGTCGACATGTGGTCTCATTCATCCATAGGAATATCCTATGTCGTTTCGGCATACCGCACAATATCGTGTCAGACAATGACAGTTATTTCAAGAATGAGAGAATGAGGACATTCTGCTCAAAAATCAGAATCCATCATAATTTCTTCGCTCTTTATTATCCTCAAGGGAATGGTCAAGCAGAGGCCACCAGTAAGATTCTTATTAGAATCTTGGAGCGAACTTTAAAAACAGTCCGTGACTGGCATGAGAAGATCCATGATGCATTGTGAGCATACAGAATCATCATTCGAAATCCAACTAATGCTACTTCGTCAGAACTTGTCTACGGAACTGAAGTAGTGTTGCCTCTACATGTTCAGAAACCTACCTTGAATTTCGCATCACTGCTGGAGTTACCGCTTGATCAGTATTAGCAGCAGCGACTGGTATAACTTGATTTGCTCAATGAAAGAAGACTCAGAGCAGTAGAGCATGCTCAATCATATCGTCAGAGGATAGCCAGGCAATATGCAAAATTTGTCATTCAAAGGAAATTCTGAGTCAATGATCTAGTGATCAGATCAACGACCTGTCTCAAGCACCGCCCGGGTGGCAAATGGTCATCGAATTGGGAAGGGCCCTATATTGTCGAGGAAGCATTACCTCACAATTCATATCTGCTCATCAATGTCGATGGTGTGGAATTATCAGACCCCATCAATGCTCAACATGTGAAAATTTTCTATACTTAAATCCTCTATTCCATCCTTTGTAATTCCTCAATATATTTTCCTCAATAATGGTCAAATCCTTCTTTCCCAGTTACACTGGGGCATTATTTTGAAAATTTGTCTTCAAAACATTCTGTATGCAGGCAGGATCAAACAAATCTCTCATTTTGCATACATGTGCATTCATTTACATCATTTTGCATACATTTGCATTCATTTACATTTACATGCATTCATTTGCATCCATTTACATTCATTTGCATCAAATTCACTTCCCCTTCAGGTTAAGGGATAAACCTGAGTTTCCCTTTCAGGTTAAGGGATAAACCTGAACTTCCCCTTCAGGTTAAGGGATAAACCTGAGTTTCCCTTTCAGGTTAAGGGATAAACCTGAACTTCCCCTTCAGGTTAAGGGATAAACCTGAATCATTTTCCATAATTCTTTAATTTCGACCTCCGGGTCATCCAATTTCCAATTTTCAAATTACCAAAATTCTCAATTTCGACCGCCAAGTCATCCAATTTCTATCCCCGTTCAGGATAAGGGGATAATCCTGAAACCGTTCATAGAAGCAATCCAAGTCTATATAATAGTTCTCGTTCTTAATTGAACCAATGTCGTTCGTAGGCTGAATACCTATCGAACCCATGTCGTTCCTAGTGAACCAATGTCGTTCTTAATTGAACCAATGTCGTTCGTAGGCTGAATACCTATCGAACCCATGTTGTTCCTAGTGAACCAATGTCGTTCTTAATTGAACCAATGTCGTTCGTAGGCTGAATACCTATCGAACCCATGTTGTTCCTAGTGAACCAATGTCGTTCTCAATAGAACCAATGTCATTCTTAGGGTGAATCCCTATCGAACCCATGTCGTTCCTAGTGAACCAATGTCGTTCTCAATTGAACCAATGTTGTTCGTAGGCTGAATACCTATCGAACCCATGTCGTTCCTAGTGAACCAATGTCGTTCTCAATTGAACCAATGTCGTTCTTAGGGTGAATCCCTACCAAACCCATGTCGTTCCTAGTGAACCAATGTCGTTCTCAATTGAACCAATGTCGTTCTTAGGCTGAATCCCTATTGAACCCAGGTCGAACCCCTGCGAAACCAATGCCGTTCTCAATAGAACCAATGTCGTTCTTAGGAGGAATCCCTATAGAACCCATGTCATTCTCAGTAAACCAATTCACAATTTTGACCTTTTTAGCCAATCAATTTCCAATTTCCAATTTCCAATTTCCAATTTCCAATTTCCAATTTCCAATTTCCAATTTCCAATTTCCAATTTTCAATTTCAAATATCAAATTTCAAAATTCCAATTTCCAAAATTTGACCCTTTTGGTCATCCAATACCAATTCCAATAAATTTCTCTTGCAAGAGACCCTTTTTATAGGGAGAGTTCGAGGGAGCTCGTTCTTTTCGCATGCTATCCAATTCGTTCACTTAGCCCCTTTTCAGGGAGAGTTTGAAGGGACTCGTGTCTTTGTGAACCGTTTGCAAAACAAAATTCCAATTTCATACAAGGAACCCTTAGTTCAGGGAGAGCTTCGACGGAAGTTCGCTTTCCTTGTGACCATAATTTCGTACTAGGCCATTTCATCATGAAGGACCCTCTTTTCAGGGAGAGTGTGATGAACTCGTTCCTTCATGACCAATTTACCAACCTCACCAATTCTGGCCCCCTTTCCATAAGAGAAGCCTAATGTTAGGAAGTTTTGACGAAAGCTTAATTTCTCTTTGAAAGTTCGTTTTGCAAACACCTCCTCTTCAGGGAAGAGAGGAGTAATTCCTATTTCCAATTTCTGAATCTTCTCCTTTGGGGAAAGGAGAAGAAAATTTTTGTCATGGGTGCGTTGCGTTGTGCTTCAGATGCTCGCTCTCACCAAGGATTTCAAGAACATTTTGCCAATTTGTCATTAAATATTTGTTGATTTCAAAATTTTTATTGTATAAAAACATTACTTCAGAATACTTTCAGTATTACTTTCGAAAGGACAAAGCTTTCGCGAAGAAGGATTCAAAATTCAAATTCTTTCTATTGGCCAACCAAAAGGATGAAGAATAAATCCCCGATATGGCCAGCAAAGGAAATTCAATATTGTTGCAAAGCCATAAGTGATCGGTATTGATCGCAGTCAATGGCACATTTTTAAAGATCATTCTTGGAAAATAAAGCAATCGAAATATCCTGGGTGATACAGAAAAATCCATTCAATCCCTATATCTCCTCAATCACCTAAAGCTGCAATTAAATATCTGCAAAAGGGATCTCTCAACTGTCGTCAAGATGAAGACGAATTAGGCGAGTAGACCCCCAGGGCCAAAGAAGATTTGAATCATCTCCAAGATGACGGAGTTTGTGACGGATCCTTCCAGGGAAAGTTCAGAGCACCGTCAAGATGAAGGCGACTGCGATGAGCCTCCCGACAAACCCTAAAGGATATTTAATTTCCGCTATCATCAAGAGATTTCCAACCAATGAGCCAATAACCGTCGATATAATCCTTGAGAGAAAAGAAGGATCGGAGCATCTCTGAGATGAAGGAGTTTGTGACGTACCTTTCTAAAAAAAAAAGAGAGAGAAAAGTCAAGACATCTCCAAAATGAAGGATGATGTAATCTCCAAAAACCCAAGAGAGCTCTAATTCTGCCACAAAAAAAAAATAGTAGGCAGAAAGATCGTCATGAGAAAGAATTCCAGGATATCAGACTGCCAAAGAATCCTCTTTAAATTTTGTGAAATTCTATTATCAATATTCTTTCACAAATTGCTTTCACAATATCAAGAATACTCTCTTTTCTGCTCATATCAGGGAAATTGATAGCTTCCTTGAAAGAAAGCCAATTGCAAGCAATTTGAATTCGAATCTTGATTTTACGAAGTTAAGCCCAATCGGAGATAATACTTCAGGTAGAAAAGAGGGAATATTTTCAAAGCAATGTGCATCACTTTCAATTATTTCTAATCAACAATAATTTTCAACATTTTGACAATATTTTCTAGCTATCCTGGCGTGAAGCGAGAGCTTGAGGTTCATCTTTGGCGCATCCTGACATCAGTTGTTATCCCTTTTAAGGACTTGATAATGGGAGTTTTCAAGATTCCTTCCCTTCTGTTGGTATAATCTGAGCGCATGGGCTCTCAGATTCGCACACTTCCCTGTGTCCCCACTGTCCCACCATAGACAGTCCAATTTCGGCTTGAGGTTAAGCCACCAATTTCAGCAAAAGGCAATTTCAAAAGTTATTTAGTCTCAGCAATGAGACGCCCAAAATCAATCCCTTTTCAAACTTTAGGGACCCCAATTTCCTTCTTTTTGCAAAACCCCTATCGGATTCATTGTGCGGAAATCCGAAGGTGCCATCACGGTCTCTTCTTTCAAGGATTCCGTTCATTTTCTACTCGATCAGGTTAAGGGTATAAACCTGGGCCTCCTTTGATGAGGTATTTCATTTTCTGCCCAATCAGGATAAGGGTACAAACCTGAGCCTCCTTTGATGAGGTATTTCATTTTCCGCCCAATCAGGATAAGGGTACAAACCTGAGCCTCCTTTGATGAGGTATTTAATTTTCCTCCCAATCAGGATAAGGGTACAAACCTGAGCCTCCTTTGATGAGGTATTTCATTCCCCGGTCAGGTTAAGGGTCAAACCTGAGCTTCGTTTCTACACGAGGTATTGCCCGTCCCATCCAGGTTAAGGGCAAAACCTGAATCTCACTTCTTTTGAAGTAAAATTTTTTTTCTTTATTCTCCATTTCATATCTACCATTTTCATCAGGGCTAATATCTTCATATCCAGTCGGATCCTTCTAACTGGGGCATTTTTATAGCCAAAATTTGGTGTGTTTTTCTTTGCCACTAAGCTCGTCTTCAAGCCAGCTTAGTAGCAAAGAGGGGCATCTGTAAACACCCCAAATTTTCCACATCCATTCTCAAACAACCCCCCTCATGCAGTGCCAACCTTGTTAGGTCAGTGTAGGAGTCAAACCCTGAGTCAGTTTCAGAAAATCACCATTTTACCCATTTTCACTAGGAAAATTACCATTTTACCCCTAGGTCATCCCAGACCCCAGTCAGTCGGAGTCAACCAAGCTCATTGGTCAGTTCAAGACAGTTAGAATATCAGTCATCTCAAGCTCATCTGAGCTCACAATGAACAGACCATTTTCATTTCTGACCATTCCTGCCAAAATGGGATCATTTCTTCAAAAATGAGCTCATTTCTCACTCGAATCCAAGCCAATTGTCTCAAAGTCAGTCATTCCCAGTCAGTCATATTCCCCAGAGTCTAACTTGAGCTCACCAGAAGTTCAAGTGCTCCAATTTCAGTTCAAAACCATTTCCAAGTGTCTAGGAGCCCATTTTAGTCCATTTCAGATCTTTCAGCTGAAATTGAGCCGAGTTCAGTCAGTTGAGTTAGTGTTTGAGACTTGATTTTAGTTCATCTCAGTATTACTGACTTTTGTTTTAGCTCAAACCCAGTTCAGGTTCGTAATTCACTTCATTCCAATGACCATTCCATACCATTTCTCTAAAAATGGCAGCTTTTCTTGAAAATTCAGTCGGAAAGGTCAGTTGAGTCAGTGCCTGGTCAGTTCATTTGAGTTCTGAAACTCTAAAACCCAGCTCAATCTAGCTCATCTCAGTTCAATCCAGCTCGAACCCCAATTTTTAGTGTCACTCTGACCCAGTAGAGTCCCGAAAACCATTTCTTGAGCTATTTTGCAAATTTTATCAATTTTAATGCTTTTTAAACTGGTACAAGTGTCAATCGGGGTGTGACATCCAAAATTCTTTATTCAAGGTTAGCATTTCGCATAACATTTCATGTCATTTCTCATCATTTCATATCATTTCTCAGCATTTCATAACATTTCATCATATTTCATTTCATTTTCGAAGTCCAGAACTCCAGCTTTATAAATTTCAATCCAGATTGAGTTTTAAAAGTTTTCAGAAATCAATTTCAAACCTCAGGTTTCCAAAATTGACATTTTCACCCCGGGAGTCTAAATTTGGAAATATTTTCTCAAGAAAAATAATCTGGATTTCTTTCAAAATCAAATTTTCAAGTTCTACACTGAATTTGCTTCGCAACGAGCTATTGAACTTCAAAATCCGAGCTTGTTTCAAAAACTGCCAAAAATAGCTCGTTTCGTCTAAAAATTTTCTAAAAAAACTATTTTGCCCCTCTAATCGTCAAAATGAATTTCAAAATCAAAATTTGGACCCGCTCTGAGATGGCCCATTCATTTGCATTTTTATTTTATTAAAAAAAAAAAAAGATGCTTCTTTTTATTTGTTTATTTTTTGTTTTTATTGATTTTTATTTATTTTTTATTTTTATTTTTTTTAGAGAGGAGGTGGGACCCACAAGGTGGTCACCCAAATCTCCAGCCCCACTTTCCATTTTTTTTCCCCATGTTTTTCTTTCCCTTTTCCTTTTTCCCTCCTTTTCTTTCTTTCCTTTTCTTTTTCTTTTTCTTCCTTTTCTTTTTCTTCTTTCTTCCCTTTCTTTCCTTCTTCCCTTTCTCCCTTCCTTCCTCCCTCTTGCCCAGCCATTCACGTAAAGGCTGTTTCCCTTTCCTTCCCTAATTAAAGCTAAGAACTTAGGGAAAGATATAATCTTCCCTAAGTTAAGAAAACCAAAAAAGAAAAGAAAAAGAGAGTTACGGCTGCTATCTCTCCCCATTCAATTCTCTCTCTCTCTCTCTCTCTCTCTCTCTCTTTTGGCTGCAGCTATCCTTGGCCACTTTGAAGCACCATCCTCACCACCTGCAGCAGCCTTCTAGCAGCCCACCTTGCTGTACCTTCAACTGCACCAAGGCAGCCACCACCTTCAACCACCACAGCTACTTTGAAGCAGTCTTCAGCATCATTGGCAGCTCCCTTCCAGCCTTCCTTCAGCCCATCTCAAGGAAACTCCAACCACAGCAGCAAAGCCTTCCAGCCACCAGACCATCTTCCCTTGGCTCCAGCCACACCTTATCAGCAACAAACATAGCAGCAACTTCAGCCCTGCCATCAAAGAGTGAACAACTCCAACCGGTGCAAGGAGCTTCCCTCCTTCTCCCTTCAGCTACCTCTTCGGCCATCTTCATAGCAGCCAGCTTCGTCTCCAAACTCCCTTCAACTTCAGCACCTCCAGCCAGTTCCAGCACTCCTATATGTCCCAGCAGCACCACCAATGTTGAATTAACTCCATCACCACAGTTAGAACCTTGAAGCGTCACCTACAGTCGGATCTTAGAAGTACCACCTCTTCCTTTGAGCCGTACCCTAGCAGCCTCCTCTTTTGCTGCTTCAACTCCATTCGTTGCAACCAAACCCTCCAAGGTAAGATCCTCGCATCGTTAGTACTTGTTTGATGAAGTTTATGATTTTTTTTTTTTTATGTCAAGGCTATCTAGGTGAGAGGATCCATCCGATGGATGGATCGGATCCATTTCATTTGTAGCCAATATCAAAATAAGCATCATACCCTCTCAACTTTTATTTCATTTTCTGTTTATTTTCATGTCGACTATACATTTGTAGGCATTACATTTATTTTATTTTATTGCTTTATGAGTGTTTCATTGGTCTCATTAATATTTACCTAGAGAACTATATGTTTTGATTTTATGCATGGAGTCCAGTTATTATTTTATGCTTGATTATTTGTCAATAAATTCTAAAATTTTTTTATGAATGCCTCTGTTTGTCTGAAATCTTCTAACAAAAATTCGGATTGATTTAATGTATGTAACTTCATTTTAAAAATCAAACCCTAAATCGGGTTTTCTGTCTCTCTGAGATTTCAATTTCTGATTTAGCAGAAAAGAACCTTCAAAATCACCCATGTGGGAGATTCAAATCGTCCTTAAAAAAATCATAGTAGATTCATCATTGAATCTACTAATGATCTGGAAATTTTGAGGTTTTTCCAGTCAGTTTTGACCTCTGTAAAAAATCGGATTTCTCAGACCCCTAGGAAAATATCGATTTTCTTTTGTCAGGATATAGACAGATATTAATGCACAGACTTCTCCAAATCTGTAGTCTGTCTGCAAAAACTTTCAACATGAAAGTTGTTCCTAACATGATTTCCTGTCATTTCCCAAAATTTTGGAATTTTTGGATCTGTTTCATTATTTTCCCGGATTTTCTCTTTCTGTCTAACAGATTCCAATGTCCAGAAATTCCAGAGATTTAGGTCTCTGATAATAGGGTGGTCTTTTCCAAACCGTAACCCGAATCTCAATAGTGTCAAAATATAAAATCTTTCTATGTTTGTCAGGGACATTTTCCCACAATTTCAGCCATTTGCCCATCTGTCTGCCATTTTTACCACATTTTCTACCGAAACCTGTCTGTTTCCTTCATTTCCTAGAGTCGTCGGATTCCGATCCAACTTGCCGGAGTGGCACAGCTCCGATCATAGGTCAAAAACAGAAAGTGTAAAAGGCAAAAATCCTTGCCTTACTTTCATCTGTCATCCCATAAAATTTGGGAAATTTTTTTGGAAGTTTGATATCCTAAATCCCCTTTAGAATTAATATTTTAGGCAAAAATCATGAAATTTAGGGTTTTTATTTGAATTTCCATATTTAAAAATACAAAAAAATTAGATTTTCAAGCTCCATTCTATTTTTAGGGTTATTTTAGGTGTCCATGCCAAATTTGGTTTAATTCCAAGTTCATTTGCTCCATGTGTTAGTTTATCTTTAAATTCAAAAGCGAAAATCAAGCGAAAATCAGGTTAAATTCGATATTTTATGATATTTTCGCCATTTTAGGGTTTTTATCATGTACATAAGCATGTAGAATCATATTAGGGTTAATTTTAATCTCCTTTGCATTTCATATTTTTCAATTTTGCAAAATTTATTTCAGAAAACCCTGGTTTCAAGGCCATAGTCTTGTTATTGGGGGTATTTTGGTCATTTTGACCTAAATTTTGAAATTTCAATTTCTAATTCTCCCAAAATTTCATGCATATCATCATATTTCATCATATTATGTTTGATTTATTTCATTTGATTTTCAAATTTCCAAAATTTACAAAAATTCTTTCAAAAAACCCTGATTTCAAGGTCATCAGGGGTATTTTGGTCATTTTGACCCCAATTTCGAATTTTCAAGTTTATTTTCGAAATTTATTCATTATTCATCATGTTTATATCAAAGGGGGTATGATTTTGGGTTTATAACTGAATAATATCCGATAATTTCCCATATTTTCGGATAAATTCAGAAAAACCTACATTTTTGTGCTAACCTTGTTTTCTAGTTTTGCAGGAATATTCAAGAAGAAGATTTTATTTTCTTATTTTATTTCAATTCAATGTAACATCAAATGTAATAATTTGGAATAAGAGTTACATTTCTGCTTAGAATAGGGTTGCATTGCATATAGTTTAATTTATGCAAATTTTAATATGTGATGTATGATTCATGCATATTTGTTTCAAATTCACTATGGTTTACACGAATGGCACGTGCACAAGCTTTTATGGAGTTTATAAACTCGGTGGGATTCGTATTTATGGCCATAGTCAGAATACGAAGAAAACCAAGATTTATGATCTTCGTATTAGCCACATTCAGCCTACACACTTAGGCTAACTTCAAAATGCACTGCATTTTTCAAAGTTTTAAAAGGATTTCCCAATTCCTCAATGAAATTCCCTTTTCAAATTCATATTCATTCATTCATATCATTCAAATTGCATTATTTCAAACTCATTTTCCAATTTCAATTTCAGAAAATTCAATTTTCTCAAGAATTTCCAAGTCTTTCTCAGGATCTGATTTTCTCAAAATCCTAAGTTTTCAAATGACATTTCAAAGCATTCCCCAAGTTCAAATCAAGATTTTCCTATGTTTTCAAATTCTCAAATTTCAAAATCCCAAGTTTTTAGAAATTTATTTTCTCATATTTTCCAGTTTTCTTAAGAATTCATTTTCCATTTCAAAAGTCATTTTCCAATGAATTTCTTGATTTTCTCAGAATTCTCAAATCTATTTTCTCAGAAAAGCAATTCCAAATTTCAAAATCGATTTTCTAAAGTTCAAATTTTCCTGAGAAATCACTTTCCAATGCAAATTTCTGATTTCCAATAAAATTCAATGATTTTCCCAGGAATTCCATTTTCAAGCATTTTCTAGTCCTTTTCTAAATGCATTTTAATTTTCCAAAGCAAACATCATATTTTCTCAAACTTGCATTATTTTCAAAATTCCATAGCACAAGCCTGATTCTCTGTGCATTCTAGGAAAAATAGAGCTTAATTTAGATATTTGAGTCAAGTTAAAGCACATAATTGGTCCTTGGTTCAATTACCCCTGGTAAAGGCGCCAGGAACGGTTGAACCTCGTACCGACAGGCGGATCCCATTCCATGGAATTTTCCCGCAAATTTTCAAAACGGAGGCGAGTAAATTTTTAAAACAATTTTCAAAACTTTGGTCGAGTTTGACTCGCGGAATTCGTTTCTCTCTCGCAAGGGAGGGGAAAAATTTTTGCGATGATAACAATTAGCAAAATCCCAATCCCTATGCCGGATATGTTTCTAGCTCCATCAAAGAATAGAGTCCAAATTGGGGATTCCTGAACACTGCAGATGCGGTCATCAGGAAAATCATCTTCGGTTTTGATCTCTTCTGTCAATGGGAAATCTGCCAACTGATCTGCGATGGACTGACCCTTGACTGACTTCTGAGAAACATATTCCAAATCGTACTGCATCAGAAGGACTTGCCATTTTGCAATCCGTCCAGTAAGGAAGGGCTGCCCAAGGATGTATCTGAGAGGGTTAAGTCTCGACAGAATTTTGATTTCTGATGCCATTAGATAATGTCTCAGCTTCTGACACATCCATACTAAGGCTAGACATGTCTTTTCCATCTGAGAATATCTCTTCTCGTAATCGATGAAAGTTTTGCTGATGTAGTAGATGGCATGCTCTATCCGGCTGCCTTCCTCGTATTGTGCAAGAAATCCGCCACAAGCATTGTGATTGACAGAAATGTACAAGAGCAGCGGTTTTCCAAGTTCTGATGGCTTCAGAACAGGTCGATTGAGAAGGTACTGCTTAATGCACTCGAATGAAAGCTGACATTCTGGTCCCCACTCAAATTTCACTTCTTTTCTCAGCAAGTGATTGAAGGGCTCGCATCTCATGGCCAAATTAGAGATAAAACGCCGAATTGACTAAATACGACCTTGAAGGCTTCGCAGCTCTTTAAGATTGGTGGGAGGCGGCATATCAATGATCGCCTTCGCTTTGGCAAGATCTACCTCTATGCCTTTCTTGCTGATCATGTAGCCAAGCAGCTTGCCTGACTCTACTTCGAAGACGCATTTCTGTGGATTGAGTCTTAACTTGTAGAGAATAAGTCTTTCGAAGACTTGGCTGAGAGCATCAAGATGATCCTCTCCTTCTTTGGACTTGACCAGGATGTCATCCACATAGGCATCCATGTTCTTGTGCATCTGATCATGAAAGATCATTGCCATAGCCCTCTGATAGGTTGCCCCGGCATTCTTGAGTCCAAATGGCATGACTGTATAGCAAAAGGTACCCCAAGGCGTGGTAAAGGAAGTTTTGGATTGGTCACGAGTGGCCAACTTGATCTGATTATAGCCTGAGTATCCATCCATAAAGGAAAACATGGCATGGCCTGCCGTGCTATCGATCAAAAGATCGATGTTGGGGAGTGGATAATCATCTTTTGGGGTTGCTTTGTTCAGATCTTTGAAGTCAATACAAATCCGAACTTTGCCATTCTTTTTGGGGACTGCCACAATGTTTGCCAACCAGTCTGGATACTCAATGGTCCGAATGAATCCTGCTTTTAACAACTCCTCAAGTCCTCCTTTAACTTGCGGTGCTACTCGAGGATCCATTTTTCTTAATTTCTGCTTGATTGGTTTGCAATCTGGCTTCAACACAAGGCGATGCTCGACTAACTTGGAGTCTAAGCCTGGCATATCCTCATAAGTCCAAGCGAAGACTTCCTAATGCTGTTTGAGGAAGTAGATGAGCCTTTCCTTCTCATCTGAACTTAAACTGGAACCAATTTTGAGGATTCTTGGATCGTCTTCCGAACCGATGTTGACATCCCCCGTTGGATCTTGAATCAACGACGATGGTTCATCTTGCTTCTGAATGCTGGCAAATTCTTGCAGATCTTGAATTGTCGAGTCGAATTCTGCCAACTCTTCAATCTGCTCTGTCGCTTTGCTGGCTTCTGCCCCTGCCTTTGTTTTGCAGATTCTGGCTGGTTTATTTTGAAAAAAGTTGGTATTGTTAACGAGCTTTTTGAACAATTTAGGAGCCATGATCCCGGCAATCCTGAAAGCGAAAAGAAGGCCTCTGAGAAAAGGGTAAAAATGTTCGAAAAATAGCCTTTTGTACAGAAACAGAAAATGACACCATAGACAAGAGAATTTGTGTACACCAAGATGAACATAGAAAACAAACTTTTCATTGATCGAGTAAACGTTGATATTTACAAGTGATTGTCTGAAGGAAAGAAAAGAGATCGGGGCGGATCTTGCCCTTACAAGATGACAGAAAGAAAGGAAAAAGCAGAAAAACACTGGCATTGTCTTCTTTACTGGGCTCCCTTGACGAAGGTGGTCTTTCTGCTAGATGACTGACCCGTAAAACCCAAGCCGGTACGGGCGACATGCTGATCGGGGACGATCGGCTCCAGAATGCCGTCTTCATTCTTGCCCAGGCCCCTGAAGGGCTGATAACCGTGCTTCATCAAAAGATCAAATTCTTTCTTAGCTTTTGAGAATTGAGGAAACAGAGGGTGATCTTTGAATGAAGTGCAATCGAGGCGTCCTCCTAGCTTGAAGAAGCGAGGTCCCTGCCACTGAACTACTGCGGTGACATTTTCTGTTGGCTGGACTTCTTTCAAATTTAGCATATCCAGACTTTCACTTAGATTAATTTCTTCGGCTTCCCGGATGCTTGGAATGTCGGCAGTGAAAGTAGGACGGGGAATCATCGGCTGCGGGAGTCGTTCTTCCGGATCCTCTCCTAGGATCGTGGTGATCATGCCTCCCTTCGACCATTTAATGCATTGGTGCAAGGTTGATGGGATAGCATTGGCATTGTGAATCCAAGTGCGTCCGAGGAGTAGATTGTATGTAGGCGGCACATTGACCACATGGAACAGGACCGTATGCACCGAATAGTTGATAAAAATTTCGAGAAATATCTTCCCCTTGGCTGTCTGCCCATGGTTGTCGAAACCGTAGATCGTGATCGGATCTGGGGTATATTCATCTTCTTTCAATCTCAAAGCCTTGGCCGTCATCTCCGGACAGATATTGAGGTTGCTGCCCCCATTAACGAGCACATGAGGGATTGTCATGCCCCTGGTTCGTACTACTATGTAAAGTGCGTTGTTGTGGAACGAATGAGGTTTTGGCAAATCCTCATCCGAAAATGTGATTGGCGCATTCGTCATTGCTTGATTGACGATCTGAGCCATGTCTTGCAGAGTTGTGCTAGGTTTGACTTTGATCTTTCTGAGCAGATCTTCTAGCACTTGTTGGTGCTCAAATGAAGCGTGGGTCAGGTCCAAGATAGAGATGTTGGATAAAGCAGTAATCGGCTTCTGAACTGACTCGGAAGCCTCTTCTTTCTTCGAAGCTGCCTTGATAAAGCGCTTCGGGATCCTGGGAACTAGCTTGGCAGTTTCTGTTGCTGCCTTTGTTGGCTCCTGGCCTGGTTTCTTACTGCTGGAGAATGCAGTAATTCCCACCCTCTTGGCGGAAGACTGCGCTTGACGGAGGACGAGGACCTGATGCTGATCCTGAATGTCCTGACTAGAACATGGTTGGATACTGCCTTGGAGAGAGAATGCCTGCTCCATGATGACCGAAGCAGAATGTTTAGGAAATGGCTTGGACAAGATTTCTGGCTGCTGTTCATCCTCGTCCTCAATCAGCATGTTCTTGTCAATACAATCCTGAATGATGTTTTTGAGGACAAAACAGTGTTCGGTGTCGTGTCCGACAGTTCGATGGAACTTGCAGAATTTATCAGTCCATTTACCCATAGCGACGGGAGGATCTGCTACCTTGGGAAGTTTGATCATTCCTTTTGACATCATATATTCTAAGATGTCTTCGCGGGACTGCTCTAAGGCTGAAAACTCCCGATCATAACTCCAACCTTCGTGCTTCGGCTTTTTTGGCTGCTTTGCTTCTGGCTGGGGCGCTGGTTGGACGGGCTGTGGCTTAACAAATTTTCCCTTCTGGGCCGCAGAGTTTGTCCTTTCGACCTTGGGGTGCCCTGCATTTTTGTTGCGATTTTTCTTGCTTTTCTTTTTGCCAGAGCTACTGCTGTTATCGGGAAAATCCGTGGAATAAGCAACATGAGATTTTTTCTTTTGCTCAGGATTCCCTCGGACGAAAGGGTAACCCTCTACAGGCCATTATCCAAGCCGGTCTCAAGCCACTCGGCTCTCTCAATCAGTTTGATGAATGATTTGGCGGGCGAAGTAGAAATGAGGTTCCTCAGAGGCTGCGCAAAGTTGTTCAGAATAATCTGCAGGGCGTGCTCCTCTGGGATGGGAACTTTCATTCTGTTACAGGTGCTTCTCCACCTGTAGATAAATTCGCTGGCTTTCTCATTCTCCATCTGTTTTAAATTATACAGATGATTGAGGGTTGGTGAGGCTTCGACATTAAACATGAAGCGCTCAATGAACAAGTTCACGACCTTATCGAACTCTCGTAGTTCGATAGGATTAATGTGGTCTGCATACCACCTGGCTGCTACCCCTTCTAAGCTGCGAGGAAAGCAGATGAATAACGCCCGATTGTCTTTCCTGAAACGGCCGCATTTGGCATAAAAGGTTGCCAAATGAGCCTTAGGGTTGCTAGTTTCGTCAAATTTAAGGAACTTGCGGGGGAGATTTTCCAGATTTTCATCCTCGTCCAGACCATGATAAAAATCTTCGCCAGAGTAGGTCTGCTTGCCCTTGCTTTTGGTCTGGATATCCTTGATGGCCCGATTCATTTCTTTCATCTGCTCTTGCATCGGGTCATTAGCCGGAACGGGCTTGTTTATCGATTCGGGCTCTGCAGCGGTCTTTGCAAACAGCGGCGGAGGATTCTGATGATGAACAAACTGCTCTTCCTTTTCTGACTCCTTTTCTACTGACTCTGTTTCTTCAGAAGTGGTGTCGGGCTGTGCTTGCTTTCTAACAATCCTGATTGGTTTCTTTACAGCCTTCTTCTTTGGTTTGCTATTTGGAGCGACCCCTTTCTGACTGGCCTCCACCTGTTCTGACATCATTTTGGTCATCATTCTTTTGAACAGATTATACATGGCCGGATCTATATCATCTGCTGGGTTCTGTCCCCTGACTGATTTGGGAGAATCCATCCCTTCGACCTCACTGTCGCTGTGTTGAGGAACTGTTTCTTTTCCTGCCCTTGTTACAACCATTTTGCCAATGCCAGTGATTTCCTGCGAAAGTGAAAGGAATGGTTAGGGTTCGGAGGAGTTTTTGAAAGTGTGATTTTTGAGAAGACATGAAAGAAGGAATTGATAGACGATTTAGATAAGTTATCCCATCACCAGGGATTGGGTTATCACAAATTTTTGCAATGATTGTGTCACCTTTTTTTGTGACAAAAAAATGCGCCTTATGACCTAGGCGAGGTCGTCTATCAAATCGAAAAAAAGAATATACAAAATGGGTCTCATCACTGGGGATGAATTCGTAACTACATGAAACAAACATAAGATTTGGCCATAAAAGCTTTTTATCAGAACAAAAGTTTGCATTTTCATTAATGACAAAATTTAAATACAAAGAGAAGGTGGGCAGATAGTTTGCCACCATTCTCGATACTCTGATGATATATTAGGACCGGGAAATATAGACAAAGGAATAAAAGAGTCCCAAGTGTATTTGGCGACGTGGTATGCTCCAGACCACTGATCTGACCGTAGATCGAACTCTGGCATGCGGCCTGTCGGGAAGCGGGTGTTGACACGAATCTATCGCTGTGAGAACTGTCTGAGACACCTCTCTGGCTGGTAGTCGACACAGAAGAAAGGGCCCAGCAATTTGTAACGCTTGTCACGAGCATAGGTGTATCGAGGAATAGTCTCTCTTCTGTCGAAGAAATCCCAAACGATCTCCTCCTGATGCAGTTTCTCGATCAAAGCTCGGCACTGAATGGTTGATTTCGGCTGCTTGCTGCTGAATCTGAAAGAACTGGCTTTTGACGGCACATGTCGCAGGAACCACGACTGCAAGGCATACGTGCATCCTTCTACCAAAATGGTTTCTCCGAGGGCGAAACGAGCTAAACCTCTGTAGAGAAAGGCTAGAGTTGCCATGGATACTGAAAGCTGACGGGTCTGCTTGCTTCCCCATCTTCGAAAGAGTTGAGCGACTCTGACATCGATGAAATTCTGACCATCCTGAAAGAACGCCAACCCCACTGTGCATAGGACCATGGCATGCTGAATTCTTTCTTTCGCCGCTCGAGATAAGGTATCGACTTCTTTGTAGGCCCCATACTTGTGATAGAGTTCGAACAGATCGATGAACTGACTTCCGTTGATCTCTGTGAGAGGCCAGGATCTGCTCCCTGTAGCTCTGGCCAATGCTTCTCGAACATCTACCCCTTTGACATTGATCAAGAACTGTTGTTCGACTGGATCATCTGGCTGACCGGCTGGCTCTGGCAACCCCATGATGTTACTGAATTCATCCATTAGCAGAGTCATCTCTCCCCATGGAAACCAGAATGTGCAGGTACGTGGATTCCACCGCTCTGCCATAGCTTGAATCAGACTGCCGTTGATGGTTCGTTTGCCCACTGCCGATGCCATCTCCAATCCACAATCATCCAAGTGGTCTGGGAACATACGCGAGAAGGCGGTGAACCAAGAATAGTACCACCGAGGGAAGAAGGTACGAGACTGGATGACCCGATGATCTGGGGTTCCATCCCTTATTTGATAAAAGACATGATCCCAAGGAAAGATAGCATTGGGAGATTCGGATGCCATTTGAAATGATACTGAGGCAAGAGAGAGAAAAAAAAGAGTCAGATAGAATGCAGGACTTATGGATAGACTTTTGATGAGAAGAGGGATAGACATAATTTCCTGGAAATTTTGTAGAAAGATCAAGGGATTTTGAAGAAAGAATTTCCAGGGTTTTTAAAGAAAGATTGACACAAAAGAGAACAGAACGTAGGTAAAGGAGAAATATACACCTGGGGTTTTTAAAAATAGAGGAAGTTTTGAACAATACACCCAGGGTTTTGAAAGAGGTTCAATATATATAGGAGAACACAAGGAAAACATCGCATAATCATAACTGCACAAACAAGGATGCGCATGCAGCATTCCCTAAAGGTTGACTCTAAATGCAATATTTGAAATGGCTGATAGGACCTTAATCCTAACTCTATGGTTCAAATCATCTGATTCCAATCATGGTATGCCGATATACTCAAGTCGAAGCTCAAAGTACGTGGCATATAAAGTATTTCTCTGGTTCTAAGGTAATGATTTCCCAACATCCTTGAGCACCTACCGATATACCTCGGACTATGGCCCTTAGGTACGTGGTAGGGGGGCGCGAACCCAAATAAGTGGTCCAGTTGTGAGGCTCTCTCCCGAACTATGGTTCAGTGAGACAACCCAGCAACGTGAAGACCGGGACAATATAGGTAGGGATGTTTTCAAAATATGATCAACATGCAATAGAATCAGAAGGAGCTAATGCAAGTCCTAAAGAGATAGATTTAAATAAAGAGAAGCATACACTTGCATACATTGTTTTGCATTCAATCCCTAAAAATTGAGGAGAGTTGTATTTAAGACCTAAGTCTAATGTGAGCATGGAATAATCTCCTCAATATAGTCCTACCAAACCATACTTAGATCCTATATGCAATGATGTCAGCTTTAGGACAGAGTCTAGGCTCCTAAGGTTTGCATAAAAAATATAGCTGACATAGAAGAATAAAGACTTAGATTATATCAAAGTAAAGCAAAGGCATAGATTCACCCAGATGAAGATGGGTCCCATCACGGTCGCCAAACCTGTGATCATCACAAAATTTTTCCTCTTTCGTTGTTTCTCTCTCTCCCTTCTCTTTTCCTTTTCCAACCTCTATTTTCCTCCTTTTTGAAGGGAAAAAAATAAAAGAAAGAAAAGAAAGAGAGAAGAGAAAAGAAAGAAAGAGAGAGAGAAGAGGAACTCTTTTGCGCGGTCTCACTTGACCTTTATTTGAAAAATATTTAGAAAATAACTCGCCTCCGTTTTGAAAATATTTGCGGGAAAATGGAGAGACGGGATTCGCTCGTCGGTACGAGGTTCGACCGTTCCTGGCGCCTTTACCAGGGGTAATCGAACCAAGGATCGAATCTATGCCTTTTGCTTTGCCTAAATATAATCTAAGAATTTATCCTAAAGATCTAAATGCACAAAGAATCATGCTTGTGCAATGCAAGGATGTATGCTCTTTTGAAAAATTTGATTTAGAAATTTCCAAGTTTCTGAGATGAAATTTGATAAGGGAGTGAAGAAATGTTTAAATTTAGAACTTGACATAGATCAGAGAAGTTCTAAGTCTTTGAAATAAATCAGAGTTGGAAAAATAAATCTTGATTTTGAGAAAGAATGAGTTGAAGCTTTGAAATAAGAGGAAATGAAGTTTCAAAATCAGAAATGGACTTTGAATTTGAATTTAGGAAAGGAAATGAATACTTGAGCTGGAATTGAATTTAGATTTTGAAGTTTGAAATTGAAATAAAATTTGATTTAAGGGATTCAGATTAGATCCAAAAATGGAATTGAAATTTAAAATTGGAATTGGATTCTGGATCCTAATACGGATTTGGATCTGAAGTCTGAGATCCAATGTAGAGTTGGACTCTGGATCCTAAGATGGATTTGGATCTGAAATTTGAGATCCAATGTAGAGTTGGAATCTGGACGCTAATATGGATTTGGATCTGAGATAATCAAATGGTATTTAAGAATAAAAATGGATTTAGGGAGTTTTGGATGAGATCCAAAAATGGAGTTGGATTTGAAATATAGAATTGGGAATGGAATTGGATCTAGAGATGGATTTAAAATCTGAAATCTGAGGTTCGATAAAAATTGGGTTCTGGATCCTAAGATGAATTTGGATCTAAAGTCTGAGATCCAATGTAGGGTTGGATTCTGGATCCTAACATGGATTTGGATCTGAAGTCTGAGATCCGAAGTGAAATTGGAGTCTAGATTCTAAAGGAAAATTGGATCTGAAGTCTGAGATCCAAAAGTGGAATTAGACTCTGGATCTTAAAGAGGATTTGGATCTGAAGTCTGAGATCCGATATGAGTGTTGAATCCTGGATCCTAAAGAGGAATTGGAGTTAAATTCAGAAGAACTTCCAAGTTTAATTTGAACTTGGAAGAATGAATTTTAGAAATTGAATTTTTGAATATACAAATGAATTTCAAAGTCAAATTAGACCTTGAATTTGAAATTTAGAAGATGAGTCAAGAATCTCAAAGTTAAATTGAACTTGGAGATTGGATTGGAGTTTTGAATGAATTATGGAATGTCAAAGTCAAATTTGATTTTTTTGAAATCTGATTTGAATCTGAATATGAAATCTCAAAGTTAAATTGAATTTTGAGATTGAAAATAGAATTTTGAAAAATGAAAGCCTAAATCGAATTTGATAAGGATTGAGGATAGATTGAGATATTTACATTTACTTGGAGTTTTGAAAAAGGAATTTTGGAAAATATGATGTAGCTCTATCCTAAATGATGAATGAATTCAAAGAATTTGAAATTGGATTATGAAAAGCTATTTCATTCTTTGGATGAATTAAAACAAGATTGAAAATATAATACATCCTTGGCTATGGTCATTGAATGTATTACATAATAATCTATATTTAAATTCAAGAGAAGAATAAAATACATTTGGTGCTTTTATAGAATTTAAAATGAAATTAACTCTCAATATACCCTGACTATGGCCATTGGTATATATTTTGAGTCAATTTTAAGTTAAATTCTAATAAAATGAGAAAAAAAAATATTTAAGGAAATATGATAAATTTTGAAAATGGATCCAGTGCGGATCCAGTGTTATTTCGTAAAAGATAAAAATCCTAAGTTTTGTCCACAACCTGACTATGGCCATTGATGTGGATCATCAACTTAGGATCAATTACCTCTTACGAAAATGGTGCACGTGCCATTCGTGTTTCACCATTTGTGCAATTTTGAGGGAATAATAATAATAAAAAAATGATATGAAAATACATAATTCTAGAGAATGTTTATGCTCATACATTCTAATCTAGAGCAGGAAATGTAAGATTTTCATTAAGACCTAGCTATTACATTCCTGAATTATAAATCATAATTCCTAAGCGAAAAAATGAAAAATGACCCTTTTCTACCTAATTCCCGCAACATTCACCGCAGGATGAACATGGAGGGAAATTGAGAATACCATATCTAAGATTAACATGCCCATGATTATATCTAAGTCATGCTGGAAATGCATATATTGATGAGAATGTAATGCTAATGTCTAATGTATGGACCTCCCCGTACTGGCCCAAATATACTGAAGGATAGAACGCCTGTATGATGCCTATGCATAATGGATGAAGAGGGGGGGTTCAAAGAACTGGCTAAATTGCCTATGTTAGTGGAGAATGCCTGTACATATGAAGCTATGACAACATCAGGGATTGATGAATGTAAATGAGTCAACCGCGACTCGAGAGTCATGATGGATGCAAATGAACAAGCAATAGCCTTTAGGCTGTTGTGGCTGCGGATAAACTACAATGGTCCATGGGCTATCACATGTGTTAATGGAGGACAACAATTCATGGACTGCTATATGCAAATAAATCCCTAGTAATCTATAGACAGTTGTGTCTACAAATGTTATTATAGCAGTCTGCGGACAGCTATGCATGCGAATGAAAATTTAGCAATACGTGGACTGCTTTATGAAGCTACAGCAAATGAAGCTATGATGACTTTATAAGAAACCACGAATGTTCAGTGCTGGGTGTATATATGCAATATATCAACAAATGCCAATACAAAGTGTGATACAAGAGATGACAGGGAGCCAAACAGAGATGGTATACCCAGTGAATTGAATATCTCGAATGGGGTAATTTGCATGCAGTAGGTGTATAAGCAGTAATCCTACAAGACATATGCCAGAGTGATACACTAATGAATATGTAATGATGACCTACAGGAAGCATAAAAAAATGTTATATACAAATGACAATGAGAATGTAAAGGGCGGCAGTGACAGAAGTGATTTAATGTACCAATGCTGATAATGGAATCTAAAAAAAAAATGAGAAATAAAGCACACTTATATAGCTGGAAACTAAAATGGTGCAGCAAAAAAAAAATGCTGATACTGTACAACAAAATGTGGATAACAGTGCAGGTGGGAAACCATTTTAGGTGTTGGGGCATTGTGTTGGCAATGGAGGCAAATATCTCAGATGCCTTAATGAAGTGTTGAGTACAAGGTGTACAGGGAAGATGTTGTGACTGAATAGTGGTGTAAAACGACAGTGAGCATGGTATGCATACCGTGGAAGGAGTGTGATGTCATATCCAATGTGGATGGTGAGATGTGTATTATACAGTAGCGCTGAATGTAAAACACCAATTATTTTCTGCACCTTGAGCCCTCGGCAAAGCGCTTTCTTGTAATGACATGCTGATCTTGCGTGGCTTTCTGCAAGTGCCGGTTAATTTTCTTCAAAATGATTACATAGCAAAGCAAAACCTATAGTATCCTTGGGATCCAATATACAGGAATTGGGTGCGTTGCCTAATCAATTGGCCTTGATACAACAGACTGAGACTCATGTTAGCAAGTAGATTCTTTTAGCCGATTTATGATAATTATTCCCAGCGAATCCGAATTTATACAATACCATTGAATGTAGAGCACAACGGGAATCAATAGTAGATGGCGATTGTAACCCAATGAATTGGTCAGAATGAACATCAATACGAATCGCAACTTAATGTACAAATTGTAAGGCGATGGATACGACACATATAGTAAACTAACAAGACATAAAATTAATAAACAAATGAGTGAACTAATGAATTGAGATGCATGATGCAGGATGCCATAGGATGGATCCAATCAGGAGATGTCCCAGCGAGTGACTCAAATGAACCAGACAGGTCAAATAACAATAGACATACAAAGTGATCGACTGTAGGTACATGGCTTTTATATATCCGACAAACGTTGATCAATGACTTGAATAGTGCCCTACAAATATCCCCGATGCAACAAGAAAATTGCACAAATGGATTGATCTCCACAGATCGATTCCCTCAATCTGTTCAGATGACTTGAACGTTGGTTTTATCTTTTCAGAACAACTTGCTTTCGTAACCTTAGTTGTTTCTATGAGGTGATTCCTGTCATCAAATCGATTTTAATCCTCGCCTAATGAAGCAACCTAGTACTGTTATGAGCCAGGCCATGAGCGATGCTCTGGTACACTTTGAATACTCGAAGCTGATACTAAATTGTCTCCAGGGATGCCTTGGGATCATTACTAGCCATCACCCATGCATATGTTACCAGATGCAGGGGAGGTAAATGCAGGATGAATGGAGAAGAGGACGACCAAATATTATTCAAACAAGGGATAGATCACAAATCAATGGCTAGGCGAAGATCATATGCACACAGGGTCAAGATATAGCCAGGGAATCGTGAACCCACAGAAATCATAAAGTATATTTAAAATGACATACGCAAATTGCAATACACGGGGAAGAAAACAGGAAGTCAAAATTTTAAATAGAAAGTTAATCGACCAAGAAGAGGGAAATGAGAATCCACTCATAGGCATATGATGGTAAATACAAATGGATTATGGTTGAAGATTACGATAACAAAATATAATAGGAGATCAGTTAAATAACATGAACATTACAGGAATTTAATCAAACAACAGAAATGGCAATGTAAAACGAAGGACGCAGGCATGATGTGCGCAACATACTGTAGGCAGTATGAACACCAAACAAAAACAAAAATAGAAGAAGAAAAAAAAAAAAGGAAAATATTCATATTATGATTTGCAGAAAATAACAGAAAGAATGCATGAAAGAAAGGAAAACAGGAAATCTAAGACTGAAGAACATGCGTAAGTAAATACATAAGATATTGGAATCTGAAAATTCCATTTGATATCGCACGATGTGCGAGAATCCGTGTTTGCTATAAGCGAAACAGATATCCCGGTAGTGCTTTAATAAAAAAGAAAATCAGAAACTAGAGAGAGGTTCTTACCTAGTATGCGGGGGTTCTGAAAACCAGAGGAGAACTTTCGCCCTTTCCTGCCGTGAAAATCTTCTTAATCGACTAGTGATCGATGGACGAGTGAACCAAAAGGGGCCGGGAATGGATGATGCTCACGATCGATCAATAGGGGATCCGATTACAGATAACCGCAATCATTCTTCCAATGCTCTTTACAACCTTGTTTACAAGAGTTCTGAAGGGAGAAGGTGATAGAAATGATGCTCCGCTTGTGTATTTTCCTTCAGAATCCAAAATAAAGAAGAAGGCTTAGAAAGGGGGACCGAGGGGAAGGAAGGCGCTGGATTGGAAAGGCAACAAGAGCCAAGACGGGTGGTCCAAAATCGATGCCAAAATGTTCCTCCCCTTTTAGCCGTCCCCTTCAGTTGTTTATATAGCGGACTGAGGAAAGATCTGGAAGAGGGGCAGTTAGCGTTTAGTGGCGGATGCGAGAGGCGATCAAAGGTCGCGATAAAGCAGAAGGTCGATCTGATGGTCGAGATGGAGAGAGATGGGGGCTGTAGATGGAGGTCGCACATGGGGCTGGCGGGGTGGGGAAGAAGGCCTGCGAGGCCGTTGAAGATGAAGGGTCGAGGCGAATGGCCATGGTGATCAAGGGCGGAGGATAAGGAAGGCGGTTCTGCGAAGAGGGGTCAAGGGAGGCCATGGAGGGAGAGAGAGCGGCGGCTGAGGGAGGAAGGCGAGTTAGGTTTTTCAAAACCCTAACTCGACCCTTAAACCTCGAAAATTAGTTTTTCCAAAAAAAGGCCTCCTTTTCAGGTTTTTCTAAAAAGATGGTTAAAGGTGAGTTTTTCGGCAAAATCTTCAAAAACCACATAGTTTTTCCTAATTTCTTTGGTTTTTTGCATGATTTTTCCATTTTTTGTATTTTTGGAACAGAATTTAAGTTTTTTTTTTTTACACGAAAACAAAGATTAAACACTAATTTTTTGTATTTTTCTGAGAAATATTTACAAGAGTATTTTTCTGAGAATTTCAGACCATTTTGGAGAAATTTCTTCAGAAGAATGGGTTTGGACCCAAGTTTTGAGAAAATATTCGAGTTTTAAACCTTGATTTGAGGACTATAACACGATGGATCCAAACGGATACCGGACGAAGTGTCTGAGTTTTTTTCAAAAGGTTATTTTTGATAATTTTGAGAATTTGATTTAAAATTGGATAATGAAGCTCAGTTTTGGATTTTGATGTAGATCCGAATCCGAAATTGAGTCAGATATGTAAAATGAATTTAATTTCAACAAAATTTGAGAAACAAAATGGGATTTAGATTTAAAACCGACTCAATTACCCAAAAAAATGGGGGAAAAGGGCAAAAAGGGGATATTTACAACATTTTGAAAAATTTGGGGTGTTCACAGTGTCAGGATGTATCAAAGACGGACATCAAGCTCTCACTTCACGTCAGAATAGCTAGAAAATATTGCCAAAATGTTGAGAATTTTGTTGTTGATTCAAAGTATTTGAAAATGATGCACAATGTTGCAAAGATATTCCTTCTTTCCTACCTGAAGCATTATCTCCAAACGAGATTCACTTCGTAGAATCAAGATTTTGGAATTCAAATTGTTTGCGATTGACCTTCTTCAAGGAAGCTATCAATTTCCTAGATATGAACAGGAAAGAGAATTTGATATTATGAAAGCAATTGATGAACGAGTATTGATAATATAATTTCACAAATTCAAAGAAGATTCTTGATAGATTTGGGCAGTTTGATATTGTTATCATCGCAAAATTTTACTTTTGCAAATCAAACTGACCTTTGAAAAAGATTTTGAAAATAACTCGCCTCCGTTTTTAAAATGCAGGATAATTCCGTAGAATGGGACTCACCTGTCGGTACGAGGTTCAACCGTTTCTGCCACCTTTAACAGGGGTAATTGAACCAAGGATCAATCTTATGCTCTACTCTATTCAACTTGTCTAAATCATATTCTAATTTCTAAATGCACATAGAATCAGACATGTGCTATGAATTTTCAGAAAATGCACATTTGAAAACATGATGTTTGCTTTGAATGATTGAAATATTTAGAATAGATATCACATAGAAAATCGTGAATTGGGATTTGAAATATACTTCTGAGAGAAGTAAAAATCGATTTTGAGGAATCCTTGACATTTGGTGAAAATCGATTCTGAGAGACTTTGTTTCTCTGAATTCAAACTTGGAAATTGAAATTCTAACTTAGAAATTTTGAATTTGGAACTTGGGAAATGCTTGAAATATCATTGGCAAATCCATATTTTGAGAAAATCGATTTTTGAATAAGACTTAGAAAAATTTTGATTTCTCTAACTTCAAACTTTGAAATTGACTGCATAACTTTGGAAAATTGAGTTTATGAACTTGAGAAATACTTGAAATATTCTTTGAAATTCAATGCTTTTGGGAAAATCGATTTTGCTATAAGACTTAGGAGATTTTGAGGAATTCAATTTCCTTGACTTGGAATTTGAATTGGAAGGGGCAAATGCATGAAATGAATGAATACGAATTTGAGAATTTGAGAAATACTTTTTTTTTGTATTTTGAGAAATGCAGTGCATTTTGAAGTTAGCCTAAGAGTGTAGGCTGAATGTGGCTAATGTGAAGATCATAAATCTAAGTATCATTCATATTCTGACTATGGCCAAAAATACGAATTCCACCAAGTTTAAACTTCATAGAAGCTAGTGTATGTGTCATTCGTGTAGACCATGGTGAGTTTGAATATGCATGAATCATCATCCATCACACATTGAAATTATAAAAAAAAAATAGACTATATGCAATGCAACCTAAGCTAAGCAGGAAATGTAAATTCTTATTCCAAAGTTTAATTACAAATTACATCACTATTGAATTTAAATACATGAAAAATAAAGTCTTCAATGTACCTGCAAAACTAGAAAACTTGGTTAATGAAAATATGTTGGCTTTTCTAGGTTTATCCAGTAATATCTAGAAATTACTGGATTTTGCTAGATATAAGCCTTTTCCTTGATTCTCTTAAATAAAAATGATAAAGATATGAAATCAAATTGAACAAATAATGAATATAAGATATGGGATTTCGAAATTGGGGTCCAAATGACCAAAATATCCCTAATTACAAGACTATGGCCTTGAAATTAGGGTTTTTAAAAAGATATTTTGATAAAATGCAAGTTTTGAAATTTGAATGGAATAAGTGTGAACACCCCAAATTTTTCAAAATCTTTTTAAATATTCCCTTTTTGCCCCTAAATTCATTTTTTGAGTAAATGAGTCATTTTAAATCTAAATTCCAGTTCATTTCTCAAGTTTTATTGAAATTAAATTCGTTTCATATGTTTAAATTGATTTTGAATCTGGATCCATTGTTCAGATCCAAATCTGAATCTTCTTGTTCAAATTTTAAATCAAAATTATAGAAAATACCAAAAATAGCCTTTAAATAGCTCGGATAGTCCATTCGACATCCGTTTGGATCCATCACATTGAATTTCTCGATTCGAATGTCAAAACTCGAACATTCCCTCAAAACCTAGGTCCAAACCCATTCTTCTGAAGAAATTTCCCCGAAATGGTCTGAAATTCTTGGAGAAATACTCTTTGTAAATATTTCTCAAAAAAATACAAAAATTAGTGTTTAAACTTTGTTTTGTTTAAAAATTTTAGTTTTTTCTACTGCAAAAATACAAAAAAAAATGGAAAAGCAATACAAAAATCAAAAAATTGAGAAAAGCAAATAGCTTTAAAAATTGAAAAAAATTGAATTTTTGCCAAAAACCTCTTTTGAATCACTTTTTTTTACAAAAATTCTTTCAAGGGGGCCTTCTTTTGGAAATTTGGAAAAGGCAGCAACGGCCACCACCCGCGCACTTCCCCTCTCACTTGCCTACCCTCCATCTTCAAAACAACCTCTTCTCCTTGAACCCCTTATCTTCAACCGATTCCCCTTCAGCAAGCTTCCTCTCCTTCTTTAAGAAGGGTATGAAGAGGAAGGTCGAAGGGGGGGGATGGTAATGGACCTTCATTGATTCCCCACGGCTTCATTGCGCTTTACCATCTGATCGCCCTTTTCTTTCTTTCTCACAAAGTTCCCCTTTATCCCCTATATTTGATATTCTGAAGGAAAACCCACAAGAAAGCATCATCCTTCTCCTTCCTGTTTCAGAATCTCTACAACTATAGGGAGCTCGACCAGAGAAAGCAAAGGAGAACTCCCCCCTTTCTTCTACGTAGCCACAGGTGAGTAGCTACCTTTCTTTCTCTTTCAAATGTTTTTATAATTTCTTTTATTTTCTTTTCAAGGCACTATGGATAACGTTGAGTTGCCTGTGCAACATCAACTATATCTGTGCAAAATAAAGAGGAATTATACCAAATCTGACATTCTCTTGTGTCTCGTAATTTATTTTGTTCTTATTATGATTCATGCTATCAGATCTAGTAAAGTTGTATGGTCCCTTTTGAGTCTTAATCTGATTTTCCTAAGTTTCAATTTGCATGTTGATCATATTTTGAAAACATCCCTACCTATATTGTCCCGGACTTCACGTTGCTGGGCTGTCTCACTGAACCATAGTTTGGGAGAGAGCCTCACAACTGGACCACTCATTTGGGTTCGTGCCCCCCTACCACGTACCTAAGGGCCATAGTCCGAGGTATACCGGTAGGGGCTCAAGGATGTTGGGAAACCATTACCTTAGAACCGAAGAGATATCTTATATGCCACGTACTTCGAGCTTCGGCTTGAGTATATCGGCGTACCTTGATTGGAATCAGATGATATAAATCTTAGAGTTAGGATTAAGGTCCTATCAGCCATTTCAAATATTGCATATAGAGTCAGCTTTAGGGAGTGCTATTTGTGCATCCTTGCTTGTATATCTGTGATTGTATGATATTTTATATATATCTTCCTTATATTTTCCAAAACCCTGGGTATATACTTCAAAATTTTCTCTTTTGTTTCTAAAACCCAGGTGTATTTTTCTTCTTCCTCTACATTTCTTCCAAATTCTTCTGATCCTGCCTGCAAGTTCTTAAAATTTTAAATCTTTACCATTCATCCTCAAAATTTTATTTATTCTCTTGTTTTCTTCTGATTCTTGTTTATATTTTCATAAAAATCTCTTTCCATCAAGAGATATCCTTTTCAAAATAATATTTTCTTTTTCATATTTTTAGTTGGTTACTCTCCCTCGTAGAGTAAACAGCGCAATTGTCACAAATTTTGTGGCGACTCAATCCCTAGTAATGGGACACAATTGTTTAGATTTCAAACCTAAATCCTTCCTCTTGTCAAAATTTTTTCCAAAAAAATTCTTTGGTCTAAAAACCTCCACTTTCCTCTACAGAGGGAGCATTGATATTTCAAAAATGGTCACGACAAGAGCGGGAAAAGAAACAAATTCTCAACTCAGTGACAGTGAGGCGGAAGAAATGAGCTCTCCTAAATCGGTCAGGGGACAGGGTCAGAACAAGAAAGATGACATCGACCCCACTATGTATGATATGATGATGGCGAGGATGATGTCGGAACAAGCCGAGGCCAAGCTGAAAGAGGCAGTTCCTAAAAGCAAGCTGAAGAAGAAGCCTGTGAAAAAGCAAGTCAGAATCATCAGAAAGAAGGTACAGCCAGACACTACTTCCGAAGAATCGGAGTCAGTCGAGGAAGAATCGGAAGAAGAAGAACAGATTGTCTACAAACAGAATCCTCCGAGGCAGTCCGTAAAAATAGCTGCAGAAGAGCCTGAATCCGTCAACAAACCCAAGTCTGGGGCTCTAGCAGAGGACCTGATGAGCAAGCAAATGAAGGAGATGAATCGAGCTATTAAGGATATTCAAGCCAAGGGTAAAGGCAAGCAGACCTACACTGGCGAAGATTTCTATGATGGTCTAGATGGGGATGATAACCTGGAGAACCTTCCTCGCAAGTTTCTCAAGTTTGACGGGACTGGCAACCCTAAAGCCCACTTGGCCACCTTTTATGCAGAGTGCAGTCGTTTCAAAAAAGACAACAGAGCGTTGTTTATTTGCTTCCCCCGCAGTCTGGAGGGTGTAGCAGCCAGATGGTATGCTGATCATGTGAATCCTATCGAACTACGAGAGTTCGATAAGGTAGTAAATTTGTTCATCGAGCGCTTCTTATTCAACACTGAGGCCTCACCTACATTAAATCATCTTTACAACCTGAAGCAAGGAGAGAATGAAAGGGCAGGTGATTTCATTCACAGGTGGAGAAGCACCTGTAACAAGATGAAGGTACCCATTCCAGAGGAGCACGCACTGCAGGTGATCCTCAACAATTTCTCTCAGCCCATAAGGAGCCTCATCGCCACCTCCCCGGCGAAATCCTTCATCAAGTTGATTGAGCGGGCTGAATGGCTCGAAGCAGGAATAGAAAGCGGACTTTACGAGGGCACGCCTCTGGTCAAGAATGTTCAAGACCAGAAGAAGAAGACGCAGTTTGCTCATTCAGTTGATACCTCCTGCAATAATCTTGGCAGCAGCAGCAAGGGAAACAAGAACAATAGTGGCAGTGGTCCGAGAGTAGATCAGGGCAAGGAGCAGAAGGAGAGATTTTATAAGAACAATGACAAGCCGCCTCAGCAAAAGGGTGATCTTCAAGAAAAGCCCAAATACATCATGTGGGAGAAAGATCGAGTCTTCACTCCGTTATCTGAGAGTTTAGAAGTGATTATGAATTACCTTTTGAAGCACGGGATGATCAAACTCCCTAAGATCGCAGATCCTCCCGTAATGTTGGGAAAATTCAAGGACCAATTCTGCAAGTACCACAGGGCAACGGGGCATGATACAGAGCACTGCTTCGTCCTCAAGCACATGATACAAGACTGCATTGACAAAAGTGAGCTGATAGAGGATGAGGAAGAAAAGCAGCCAGCAGTCCTGACAGAACCATTTCCGGACCACTCGAAGAATTAATAAAGCCAAAGTTTTGTTTGCTTTCGTCTTTTTTTTTTTTGTCAGTTGTCTTGTAGGGGTTAGTCAGCCCAGTCTTCTATGAGTCTTTTCCTTTTCAAGTTCTTGTAAATATTCGGTTGTTATCAAACTTTTGCTTATCAAATGAAATGTCAATTTCCTTTATATCTTTTATAGTGCTTCTTTTTCCTTTGCCATATTGGGGCATTTTAATTCCCGTTCTTTTCAGAATGCGGGGCAATCCTGACATCATTCATGAGAGAAATGATATTACCTATGAGGGCTTTTTCAAAAATCATGAAATTTTAAAAATCTTCGTTATGACCAAGGAGTTCAAACATTCCTTGGTCTAACCTTTGACAAAAAAATCAACCCTCGTGTTGATCATGTCTTCAAAAATAAGTTTTTTTAAACCATTATATTGAAAGATCAACCCTTGTGTTGGTCTTATCTTCCAAAATGAATTTTAAACTTTTATATTCAAAGATCAATCCTTGTGTTGATCTTATCTTTCAAAATGGATTTTAAAATCTTTATATTCAAAGATCAACCTTTGTGTTGGTCTTATCTTTCAAAATGGATTTCAAATCTTTATAGATCAACCCTTATCTTTCAAAGTGGATTTCAAAGCCTTTATATTCAAAGATCAATCCTTGTATTGATCTTATCTTCCAAAATGGATTTCAAATCTTTTTATTCAAAAGATCAACCCTTGCGTTGGTCTTATCCTCCAAAATTGATCTCAAAACTTTTCAAAAGATCAACCCTTGCGTTGGTCTTATCCTCCAAAATTGATCTCAAAACTTTTCAAAGATCAACCCTGGCGTTGTTCTTATCTTTTAAAATGGGTTATAAATCTTCATATTCAAAGATCAATCATTGCATTGGTCTTATCTTCCAAAAATGGGTTTTAAATCATTATATTCAAACTGTGTTGATCTTATCTTCCAAGATTGGTTTTTAAGCATTACCTTCAACGATCAACCCTTGTGTTGATCTTATTATCGATTTCGAACTATTATTTTTAGAAATCAGATATATTGTTGATCTTCTTCTTCAAAATTAGGTATTCAAAACCATTGCCTTCGAAAATTAACCCTCATGTTTGGTTTAAAGGATCAGATCTCGCGCTGATCATTCTTCTTGTGGTGAATTTTCTTCCCCCAAAATGATTTCTCATTTATCTTTTAAATAAACATTTTCCTTCCAAGATCCCATATGCAGGCAGGATAAGAAAAACTCCTTTTCTATTAAATCTTATAAATTTTCAGTTAAATTTGATATTTTTATCAGTCTCATTCATTTTATTTAAGTTTATATCAATTTTATCAAATTTTTATCAAGATTTCCTCAAATTCCATTAAATTTTATCAATTTTCTTTACCCCCTTTCAGGCTAAGGGATAAACCTGATGCCTCTTTCCCATGAGGTATTTTCTAAATATTCCTTTAGTCCCTTTCAGGATAAGGGATAAACCTGACCCTCGTTGTCCGAGGTGTGCCCTTTCAGGTTAAGGGATAAACCTGACCCTCGTTGTCCGAGGTGTGCCCCTTTCAGGTTAAGGGATAAACCTGACCCTCGTTGTTCGAGGTGTTCCCATTCAGGATAAGGGATAATCCTGAAACCCCTCGTAGGAGCCACAACGCTACCTATGAGGATTCCTTCGTAAATACAAGTTTTGTCAATCTTTGTTGATTTTCTAGATTTATATCAATTTCCCTTCATTAAATCTCTTTAAGTTCTATTCTTTTCCCCATTCAGGATAAGGGATAATTCTGAGATCACTCATAGGGGCAACCATGCTACCTGTGAGAATTCTTTTTACAAAAATAAAATCAAATTTTCCTCAAATGTTCTACATTTTCTTCAAAATTCTATATCCTTCTGTCTTCTCAAAGTTTATTCTCTCTATATCCCCCGTTCAAAATAAAGAGGTTAAATCCTGAAAATTGGACCGCATACCTGGTCCACCTGAATCATAGATCATAAATTCTAAATCTTGTCATATCCCTTCTAAATTCAAGTTTCAAGTTATCTTGTCACAAAAACTTCTATTTCCCCTTCAGGTTAAGGGATAAACCTGAATCATTCTTTTCCTAAATTCTCATCAAATATTTCCCCTTCAGGATAAGGGATAATCCTGAAACCCCGGCCATTCTTCTTGCTGCAATCTCTAAATATCTTAAATAGGCCGATCTTCTTCCCGACTCTCAGTTGGAAAACCTAGTGTTCGCATTGGTTATTTTGCTAAGTTTTCAAATTTAAAGATCAAGTTCATCAGTCCTCGCATTGTTTGTCTCTCAAAAAGTCTCAATCTTAAATCAAGTCATTAAATGAAATGTCCCAGCTACTTCGCTGGTCGTTAAATGATTAAATGAAATGTCCCAGCTACTTCGCTGGTCGTTAAATGAAATGTCCCAGCTACTTCGCTGGTCGTTAAATGATTAAATGAAATGTCCCAGCTACTTCGCTGGTCGTTAAATGAAATGTCCCAGCTACTTCGCTGGTCGCTAAATGAAATGTTCCAGCTACTTCGCTGGTCGCTAAATGAAATGTCCCAGCTACTTCGCTGGTCGCTAAATGAAATGTCCCAGCTACTTCGCTGGTCGCTAAATGAAATGTTCCAGCTACTTCGCTGGTCGCTAAATGAAATGTTCCAACTCCTTCGTTGGTCATTAAATGAAAGGTCCCAGATTTTTTTGGTCATTAAATGAAATGTCCCAGCTACTTCGCTGGTCGTTAAATGAAATGTCCCAGCTACTTTGCTGGTCGTTAAATGAAAGGTTCCAGCTCCTTCACTGGTCGTTAAATGAAAGGTTCCAATTTTACTGATCAGAATGTCCAAAATCATAAATTGCAACTAAAGGTCACATCAAAATCTATATTGAGTAAATATTTCACATAGAAGTCATGAAAACCTTGCCAATCTGCTAAAAATATTTGTTGATTCCATATAAATCTTACTGCACAAAAGAATTACCTCGGATTACCTCTAGTATTTTCTTCATAAAAGGTGAAACTCTTTGCGAAAGAGAGGTAAAATTCAAATCTTTTTCCTGTTGATCAACCAAAAGGATGAAAGAAATATCCTCGGTATGATTAGTGAAATAAATATTCGATGACATTGAAAAGCCGAAAGCGAATTGATATTGATCATAGCTATGATGCATGTTTAAAGACGATTTCCTGGCAATTAGACAATGGAAATATCCTGAGCCATAAAAGAATCCACTTAATCCATGTCTCCTTATCCATTTTAAAGCTGCAATCAAATGTCTGCAAAAGAGATCTCTTAATTGTCGTCAAGATGAAGGCGAATTAAGCGAGTAGACCCCCGGGGCCAAAGAACATTTGGATCATCTACCGAGATGAAGGAGTTTGTGAAGGATCCTTCTAGGGAAAGTTCAGATCACCGTCGAGATGAAGGCGAGTGTGACGAACCTACTGACAAACCCTAAATGATATTTGATTTCAGCTATCATCTAAAGACCTTTGAGCCAATATCATATATAATCCCTGAGAAAAAGAAGGATCGAAGCATCTCCGAGATGAAGGAGTTTGTGACGTACCCTTCCCTGAAAAAGAGAGAAAAGTCAGGACATCTCCAAAATGAAGGATGATGTAAAGAACCCGAAAAAGCCCAAATGACTCAAAAAGAGTGCAAAAAGATCATCATGAGAAAACACTCAGATATCAAACTGTCTAAATTGCCAAAAGTCATATTTTCTCATGCAAAATTCTTTTATCAATATCTCTTCACTACTTGCTTTTATGAAATTAAGAATATATCTTCTCTTCTCATATCAGAGAAATTGATAGCTTCCTTAAAGAAAATCATCAGCGGTAAAGTTCTGAATTTGACTCTTAAAAACCAAGGAGTTAACCTCGTTGGAGGAAATACTCTAGGTAAAAGAGGGAATATCTTTTGCACACACGTGCACATTTTCAAGCGTTGAAGCCAACTGTAAATTTATCTTATTGGCAAAATTTTTTAGATATTCTAAGAATGAAATAAGTAGTCAATATCTATTTTGATGCAACCTAGCGTTGTTCATATCTTCCAGAAGAGTTACCCCATTCAGTTGAAGTATCTCTCCTATCCCATCACAGTTTCAAGAAATCCGTATGGTTGTTCCCACTCAGGTTAAGGGTCAAAACCTGTACTTCCTGCGAGAGGCCATTAAATTCAAAAGTTGATTTAGTCTCAGCAATGAGACGACCAAGTTCATCCCTTTTTCAAAGCTTTAGGGAACCCCATTTCCTTCCTCCTTTCGCGAAACCCCTGTCGGATTTGTTCGTCCAAACTTCGAAGGTCCCATCATGGTCTCTTCACTCGAGATTCCATATGGTCGTCCCCTTCAGGTTGTGGTTAAACCTGAATCTCGTTCCAACGATTTTCTCTCGTTTTGACGAGGTGTTTTTTCCTCCAGTCCCATCATGTTTCTTCCCATCAAGGAATTCATGCTTTGTATATCCATCCAGGACAAGATCCTATTTTGAGCTCCACCTCACAAGGCCTTCTCTCATAAATGTCCCATCAAAGTCCTCACCTATTCCTTTCCCCATTCAGATTATCTTGATATATCTCCGTCCCATCCAGGTTAAGGGCTAAACCTGAGTCATTATGAAAAGATTGATCTCGCATCACCCATGAGACTTGATCAAAACTCCTATCTTTCATCATTTCGGGATCTTCACTCAAATTCCCATCATGATTTTCTCATTTCTATCTACTTAATCATATTAATTTCGAGGATTTCATCTACCCCAAGCCATTCAAGATAAGGTATTAAGCCTGAAAAGCCATGTTTTCAAATAAATTCTTCCACACCCAGCTGAGATCTGTTGACTGGGGCATTTTTTTTTTTTTTTAAAATTTGGAGTTTTTCTTTGCCAATAACCTCGGCTTACAACCGGCTTAGTAGCAAAGAGGGGCATCTGTGAACACCCCAAATTTTTCAAAATCTTTTTAAATATTCCCTTTTTGCCCCTAAATTCATTTTTTGAGTAAATGAGTCATTTTAAATCTAAATTCCAGTTCATTTCTCAAGTTTTATTGAAATTAAATTCATTTCATATGTTTAAATTGATTTTGAATCTGGATCCATTGTTCAGATCCAAATTTGAATCTCCTTGTTCAAATTTTAAATCAAAATTATAGAAAATACCAAAAATAGCCTTTAAATAGCTCAGATAGTCCATTCGACATCCGTTTGGATCCATCACATTGAATTTCTCGATTCGAATGTCAAAACTCGAACATTCCCTCAAAACCTAGGTCCAAACCCATTCTTCAGAAGAAATTTCCCCAAAATGGTCTGAAATTCTCGGAGAAATACTCTTTATAAATATTTCTCAGAAAAATACAAAAATTAGTGTTTAAACTTTGTTTTGTTTAAAAATTTTAGTTTTTTCTACTGCAAAAATACAAAAAAAAATGGAAAAGCAATACAAAAATCAAAAAATTGAGAAAAGCAAATAGCTTTAAAAATTGAAAAAAATTGAATTTTTGCCAAAAACCTCTTTTGAATCACTTTTTTTTACAAAAATTCTTTCAAGGGGGCCTTCTTTTGGAAATTTGGAAAAGGCAGCAACGGCCACCACCCGCGCACTTCCCCTCTCACTTGCCTACCCTCCATCTTCAAAACAACCTCTTCTCCCTGAACCCCTCATCTTCAACCGATTCCCCTTCAGGAAGCTTCCTCTCCTTCTTTAAGAAGGGTATGAAGAGGAAGGCCGAAGGGGGGGGGGGATGGTAATGGACCTTCATTGATTCCCCACGGCTTCATTGCGCTTTACCATCTGATCGCCCTTTTCTTTCTTTCTCACAAAGTTCCCCTTTTTCCCCTATATTTGATATTCTGAAGGAAAACCCACAAGAAAGCATCATCCTTCTCCTTCCTGTTTCAGAATCTCTACAACTACAGGGAGCTCGACCAGAGAAAGCAAAGGAGAACTACCCCCCTTTCTTCTACGTAGCCACAGGTGAGTAGCTACCCTTCTTTCTCTTTCAAATGTTTTTATAATTTCTTTTATTTTCTTTTCAAGGCACTATGGATAACGTTGAGTTGCCTATGCAACATCAACTACATCTGTGCAAAATAAAGAGGAATTATACCAAATCCGACATTCTCTTGTGTCTCGTAATTTATTTTTTTCTTATTATGATTCATGCTATCAGATCTAGTAAAGTTGTATGGTCCCTTTTGAGTCTTAATCTGATTTTCCTAAGTTTCAATTCCTGTTTGTGTTATAATCCTTAGATTATAATGTTTTCTCCTTGTTTTTCCTGTTAAATTCATTTCGTTTTTTTTTTTTAGTTTGAGTAGGCGTTATGTTGTGATCCTCTCTCGTGTTTTGTCATTAGCCTCTCATACATATCATACCCACCCCACAGTTTGTCATGAAAATGTTTTCTGGGTCATTTGCAAACACCTTATCCTGTTTTGTTGGAAATCGAATCTCTCATGAGTAGGCTGTACCATGAGTTTCTTAAAAGCTCCCCTCCACCAGCCCTGGATCTGGAGCTTCGAAGGCTGCAAATCACAGATGAAGGTCTGAAAATTAATGATCACAGTGCAGAGTTTAATTCAATCGAGATTATTTCTGAACCATTCCATTCACATGTTATCTTGCATTAACAATTTCAAGCTCATTTAAGCCACGATCAGGCTCTTTTGATGATACATGGGGAAGCCGTCAGACTCCAGTTGACACTATCAGACAAGGCAAAGAAGTTTCTAGGGGTTCAAAAGCTCAATCTGGAAAGATTGGACGGGATATAGTCATGTTCCTCAGCAATTTCAGGCTATCACCTTGCCAGCTTGCTTAGGGGAGTGGCCAGTTAGAGGTCGTGGCAGTTCCAAAGTCGCAGGCAACACCACTACGCTGCTACAGAGTTATTTGGCAGCAAGCTTGATTCCACCTTGTCAATATACGGCAACACATTTTCCTTTACTCTTAACCTCATCTCTTTACTAGCCATGTGCATATCATTTTTTTTTTATTTAATGCATGATATCTGAGTTTTACAGTCATGATTTTTGTTAAACTTCCTTTTAGGTGTTCATTATCTGTCTGTTATTTCCCCACCTACGCACCATCATCTTGAATCCTTACATTAGTGTCTCTTTCTTGTCACGCTTCACTAGTTCTAGTCCTTTTGAGTTGCAGGTCTAGATCTTTTTGATGAATGGGAATGCCAAAAATGAGTTTCTTAGCCTTATGAAATTTCCATTACTTAAGATGCGATTGTGCCTATCATATCTCTTTTATTTATGGGATACTGATTTTTCTATGAGCGTCTATGATTTTGTTTAAATTCTGTATGATATTGTGAATAATATACTTATTGCTCACATTCTCTTCATTTAGCTTTTGTAGTTTCATATTGTCTTACTGATCATAATGTTTCTTTTCTTTTTTTCTTTTTTTTTTACTATTTCTAGATGATTGGAATCCATCGTTCTCTCATTTTTTTCCTCTCCTTTAGACATCCAGCATTGGATCTGTCTATTCATAACATCCTTGCGGTGTTAAGACATCATCAGCACCAGTCGGTATTAAGTATAGCCTCTGTTGACCTGTTATGAACATGGCCAGAATCACTGTAAGAGATGGCACTAGTGGCATTGTAGGTCACTCAGAAGTCCATCATAATCATGTTCTGAAGACCCCCCCTCATTTCTGATTTCTGTTTGATTCAGCATCTGTGTATTCTGCTTGTTACAAAAAGATTATGCACTTGTTCATTGGGTCTATCATCATGCTGCATTTGTTCTTATTTGCAATCCATTGAAGGATCTTTATTGGATTGTAATCAGGTTTTTGGTTTACAATAGGATGCATTGAGGTATTGATTTGAAAATAAATTTCAATTTATTGGGAGACTCGTGGTTTGCTCTATAATCATTCATCTTGTCATGTGACGTGTTCACTGCACATTACGTGAATCCTCATAACCAATTCATTTACAGCATATCATATTCGCACCTATGCATACATACCATCTCATTTGTTATCACCAGATTTGTATCTTCTGTATCATTTTTTTTTTAGCATTTTTGTATATCCCTCATTATATGGGCAATACCATCATATCCTCTGCTTATTTTGATTCAGAAATTCTCGCATTTCTAGTTTAGATCTCACTTCATCATTAGAATGTACACTTTCAGGAATGATCTGGCTGCATCGTCAACACATCATCTTATCTCTGTTATTGATTCCCAGTTATGTCCACTGCTGTCATTTGTTGCTGTGTTGTGAAAATCATTAGGTGTTAACTTTAAAATCATTTTTTTTATTAGCTAATTGAAATCGATTCAACAGTTTTGGTTGCATAGTCTCTTGTCAATAAAGGTGAGAGAATCGCGTGTTATGCAAAAATATGTGTATGTGTGTATAGAATTTCTGAATTGTTGGCAGCAAGGATGTCGTGTGCATGCGAAGGATGTGAGGGAATACATGGCGACACAGTGGGGATTATGAACATTCTGAGAAATGATTATACGTTGTCATGGAAAATGAATTTTGCTATAAATGTGAAGGTCATTATATCATACGGTGGAATTTCCATTGGCTTTCCACCTGTATGGGAATCTCACCCAGTAGATGTGAAAGGGGAAGTTTCACATCCCAAGCCAAAGGAAGGTGGAGGCAAAGGTCAGACCTATATTGCTTATCGGAAAGCTCCTAATGACTTGATCTTAGTCTGAAGTTCGGCTACTACCCCCGATTACTTGTATGTGATCAGAGGAAACTTGTTGAAATCACTTACAGATCCATTTATAAACAGCTTCCTCCTGAAGCATTGTGTCTGTCTCTATAAAAACGCACTACTATGACCCGGATCCACTTTGTCATAGTAATTTTTCTTGAATCAGGAGCTTGGTTTCGTTCTTCCACCCCGTTGTTATTATACTTCATCTCACCTTCATTCATTGCATTAGTGGGCACATCACCGTTAACACACTGCAGCATCCTTCCTGAGATTACCACTGTTACACATGCACAACCCCACATATTGCCATACATCTCTTGCATTTTATCACCACCATATTCTACCACCACTACCAGCCCCTCACTACAGCATCACCTGGCTGCTCTTACACATCAGCCTTCACCTTGCTGTGAGCCCTTCACAGTGGCTCACGATTGTTATAACTCATAGCATCCACCGTTCACAAATCATTGTATTTGTCACAGTATAAAGGTTGATGTTACATCAACCCAACACCTATTCCATCTACAGTCCATTAGCTCATCTCCTTTCTCATATCATATATATCTATATATATATCTATATATATATGTATATATACACCTATATATGTGACATATGCATGTATACGTATGTATAAGCATACGTATCGTGTCTTCTATCTTTCTATCATTCATATCTTAGTATATGAACATTTTTTTTTAGATATCTATGTAACATATGCCATTTCCCTTCTATTTTCATGTTAATCTAGTTGTTTTGCAGGGAATATGTGGAAAATATCATCACTTGAGAGTTGTAAATTCAATTTCATATATTGTAATAGTTAGATCTTAATGAGAATTTACATTTCCTGTTTTAGATAAAATGAATGAGCATAGTAAATATCATAGATTACTTGTTTTTCATACTTTTTGCCTTTATATTTCAAAAATTTCACGAATGAGAACACGAATGGCACGTGCACCATTTCATAAGAGGTAATTAACCCTAAGTTGATGATTTACATCAATGGCCATAGTCAGGATGTAAACAAAACTTAGGATTTTTATCTTTTATAAAATAACATTGGATCCACACTGGATCCTCTTCAAAAATCATCATATTTTCAAATATTTCCTTCTTTTATTAGAGTTTAACTTAGAATTGGCTCAAAATATATACCAATGGCCATAGTCAGGGTATATTGAGAGTTAATTCTTATTTTAAAACTCTGTAAAAGCACAAAATATATTTTATTCTTCACCTGAATTTAAATATAGATTATTATATAATACATTCAATGACCATAGTCAAGGATGTATTATATCTTCAATCTTGTTTTAATTCATTTTAAGAATGGAATAGCTTTTCGAAATCCAATTTCAAAAATTCTTCAAATTCATTCATCATATAGGATAGATTTGCATCATATTTCTAAATTCTTTTTCATAAAATCCAAGTAATTCTTTCCTTTCTCAGATCAAATCCTATTTATAAATTCAAATTCAATTCTATTTCTCAAAAGGATTCAAGAATTCAATTTCAAAGTCCCATTTGACTTTGAAATTTCAGAATCATCTTGTATTTCAAAATTCCAAATTCTATCTTAAATTTAAAACCCAATTCAACTTTGAAATTCATCTATATATTCAAGATTCAATTCCTAAAATTCATTTTCCAAAGTTCAAATTAAACTAGGAAGTTCTTGATTCATCTCCTGAATTTAACTCCAAACCATTTTAGGATCCAGGATTCAACACTCATATTGGATCTCAGACTTCAGATCCAATTCCTCTTTAGGATCCAGAGTCCAATTCCACTTTTGGATCTCAGACTTCAGATCCAATTCCTCCTTAGGATCCAGACTCCAATTTCACATTTGGATCTCAGACTTCAGATCCAAATCCATCTTAGGGTCCAGAGTCCAACTCTACACTGGATCTCAGATTTAAGATCCGGAATCCAATTCCATTGGATCTCAGACTTCAGATCCAAATCCATCTTAGGATCAGGAACCCAATTCTACATTTGGATCTTAGACTTCAGATCCAAACTCATTCCAGGATCCAGAACTCAAGTCAATCTTGAATTCCAAATCTTAGATCCCATTCCGTTTAGGATCCGAAATCCATTCCCAATTCTAGATTTCAAAATCCAAGCCCATTTCCAGGTCTTATTTGAGCTTCCTAAATCCATTTCTATTCTTAAATACCATTTGGTTTTCTCAGATTCATTCTAAGATTCAAATTCAATATCGCTTCAAAGAACTTCATCTTCTTCTCCTAGATCCATGATTAAATTCAAAGTCCATTTCTGACTTTGAAACTTCATTTCCTTTCATTTTCAAAGTTTCAAGTCATTCTTTCTCATTTATTTTCCCAACTTTGATTTATTTCAAAACTTAGAACTTCTCTGATCTATCTCAAGTTCTAAAGTTAGATTCAACTATTTCTTCACTCTATTATCAAGTTTATCTCAGAATACTTGGAAATTTTTCAAAACATCTTCCAAAAGGAGCATACATTCTTGCATTGCACAAGCATGATTCTTTGTGCATTTGGAGTTAGAATAAATTCTTAGATTACATTTAGGCAAAGCAAAAGGCATAGATTCGATCCTTGGTTCGATTACCCCTGGTAAAGGCGCCAGGAACGGTCGAACCTCGTACCGACGAGCGAATCCCGTCTCTCCATCTTCCCGCAATAATTTTCAAAACGGAGGCGAGTTAAATTTCTAAATATGTTTCAAATGAAGGTCAAGTGAGACCGCGCAAAATGATTCCTCTTCTCTCTTTCTTTCTTTTCTCTTCTCTCTTTCTTTTCATTCTTTTATTTTCCTCCCTTCAAAAAGGAGGAAAATAGAGGTTAGAAAAGGGAAAGAGAAGGAAGAGAGAGAAACCACAAAAGAGGAAACATTTTGCGATGATCACAATAAGCTAAGCTAAATACGATGTGACATGATTAAAAATATGTAAATTAGGGTTAAGGATTTCGAAATTAAGGTCAAATGACCAAATTGCCCCCGATAGCAAGACTATGGCCTTGAAATCAGGGTTTTCTCAAATAATTTTTGGGAAAATTTTTGGTTTTATGGATTAAATGAAATTAAATAAACATCAAATTAAACCTAAAGCATCCTAATATGATTATGAACATGATTAAACCCTAAAATATATGCTTATGCACGAAAATCCAAGAATATCACAAATTTTGTGATTTTTGCATTGTTTTGGAATTCTTCGGGTACCCTGTTTTGCAATTTTATTAATTCAGACATCAAATGGATTCCAAAATCCATAAAAATTGGTACCTGCACTTGTTATAACCCTAGTTTTGACTTAGAATTATAAAAATAATTTTTTGACATTAAACTAACCCGAAAATTGCATCAAACCCTAAAAATATGCTATTTTTGACCTAATTTATCAACCAGTTTCAATCCAAGACCCGAACCAGGGGTCAAATCTCCATGAAAATTTATGAAATTTTACAGAGACTAACTAAGAAAAAAACAGAGATTTCCCAATTTACAGATCGGAAAAAGCATCTCCGGTTAGGGAGAAACCCTTCCGACAATCTGAGCTAAAATATATCACTTTCAACAGGGATTAAAACGACTACTTCAGATTGAAAATACAGACATAAATAGCAATCCTAAAGAAAAATCTTTGAAATTTTAGTGGTGAACAGTCGACAGAAAAATAGCAATACTCACTTTTTACAGATCATGAATCGGATCTATGGTTTGGGATTTATGACTAACACAAGTCTGATCAGGGTTTTGGTAAACCCTAACAAGTTCTAAATTTAAAAAACAGATTCTCTGAAAGAGTAAAAATACTAAACAATGATAAAAAAATTCGAAAATTTCACAGCAGACAGATCTACTCAATGTGAATCCATAGCATGTTACAGATCTAAAATCAGATATAAGATGAGAGAAATATCATAACAGCAAGTTACCTTCTTGATTTTAACCACGATTTTAAAGATTTAAAACCCCGATTTGATGTCTGATTTTTTTGACAAAGTTCCTGAGATCCAAAACCTCTGATTTTTCTACAGTAACTCAATAACTCATGCATGCATCACATATAAAAAAATCAGAAATAAACAATGAGTACTTCAATCCGAAATAACATTATCTTTACTGTTCCAAACCTAAAACACACAAAAATTTAAGAAACTTGAAAAACCATGCATTAACTAATGTAAATCCATAAAATAAACTATAAACCAGTAAATAAAAATTATTTCTATGCTATATAACGTAAAACAAACATGAATAAACCATAAAAAAAAAATAAAAACAGGGAATCAATGGCTGGAATTTGATATCACCTTTAAAACATAGATTTAACCCATTAAAAGGGGTAAATCATGTATTTTATTGGTTAATAAGGTAAAGAATCATATTAAAATTAATTCTAATGGATTAAAATCCCTGTAAATCACCCAAAACACGGTTAGATCACCTTCTTGGATCGTTCTTGCTGATTCTTGATGATTCTTGAGGTGAAACCATGGTTGAATCCATGAAATAGGAGGTATTAATGGCTAAAATTGATTTAAAACTATTAAAAACATGAAATAAAAGCTAAAAATTAAACAAAATAATTACCTTGAGGTGGCTGCAATGGAGGAAGGGCTGGAGAGGAAAGAGAAGCTCCAAGAATCCGAAGGAGAGCAAGTTGGAAAAATCGACCCCCTATGGCCTTCTATTTATAAAAACATTTTAGGTTAAAAATCAAATGTTTCAAAAAAATTGGACTCTTCTAAAGGGGGGGCGATTTTTGGGTGGAAAGACCTAACTACCCCTAGCCTAAATTATCTAAACTAGTGCCTAATTAACCCGTAGACTTTCCTAAAAAATCCCCAAATGTAATGCCACTTGGCATTTTCTACATTTGGCTTTTTTAAAACACCTTTAAAAACCTTTTAAAAACACTAGTTTTAAAAACTAACTTTCAAAAATGAGTTTTTCAAAATGGTTTTGACTCTTCTAAACCTCTAACACTAACCAAGACATCAACTAACCCTAGTCTAGCCCTGACTGACTCGAATATGGCACCACCCCGAGTGGGCCCTACTTTAGTTTTTTTCAAAAAGCGATTTTAAAACTTGAAATTGAAGGAGTTTTCAAAAGGATTTTTCAAAAGCAATCTTAAAACTAGAATTTTTGAAATGGCATAAGGTTCTAACTCAGTTAGAATTCCTCTGGATATGGTGCCAACTGAGTGGGCCTACATCGAGTTTTGGAAATTTTGAAATAAACACTGAAAATGGCTTTGAAAAGGGGTTAAAATCGATATTTGAACTTCAAGATTTCTGAAAATAGGGTCTCAAGCGAACTGGAACTCCGAGTTAGAGTCCTGAACTCTTAGGACTCTGAGATTTTAAATTTTAGAATTCAAATGTAAAATTTTTTGAAAGATTTTATCAAGAAATGATGAAATAAGTCAGAAAACACAGTCAGGGTTAGACTTCTAACTCGACCGAACCCTAAAATAGAGTCCTGAACTAACTGGACTCTGTAAAATGACCTAAATTTCAAAAACAAACGGAAAAGATTGAAAATGGAAGTAAAACAGACTCCTGACCGGATTAGGACTCTGAGACAGAGTCCTGATCGGACTGAAACTTTCAAAAATTTGAGAAATTTGATGAATAGAGAAATTCAGAAGAGACACCATCTCAATGGGTCTCATCTGAGAATTGAAATCGATTGAAATTTGAATTTAACATGAATCCAGATTGTTTTCTGAGAAAATATTTCAAAATATAAAGTCCTAGGGTTGGAAAATGACGGAGTATTGAATAAAAACCCAGGTTTTGAAATTGATTTTTTTTAAAATAAAAGCTTTGAAATTCAAATCTGGATTGAATGTTTTGAAAGCTGGAGTGCTGGATCTCAAGAATGAGATGCAATATCATGCAATGCTATGTAATACAATGAGATGGTATGCCGAATGCATGCAATGATATGCAATGACACATGAAATGGACAAACACTGGATGAGGGTGAAAATTTGGGGTGTTTACAGATGCCCCTCTTTGCTGCTAAGCCGGTTGAAAGCCGAGCTTAGTGGCAAAGAAAACATACCAAATTTGAACCATAAAAATGCCCCAGTTAGATAAATCTGACTGGGTATGAAAGAATTAATTCAAATGATGATGGTAGTTATAAAATGGAGAATTTTATTTCAAAAGAAGTGAGATTCAGGTTTTGCCCTTAACCTGGATGGGACGGGAAATACCTCGTATGGAACGAAGCTCAGGCTTAACCCTTAACCTGATTGGGAAATGAAATACCTCATCACGTGAGGCTCAGGTTTGTACCCTTAACCTGATTGGGCAGAAAATAGACGGAATCCTCGAAAAAAGAGACCGTGATGGAACCTTCGGATTTCCGCACAATGAATCCGATAGGGGTTTTGCAAAAGGAAGGAAATTGGGATCCCTAAAGCTTGAAAAGGGTTTGATTTTGGGCGTCTTATTGCTGAGACTAAATAGCTTTTGAAATTGCCTTTTGCTAAAATTGGTGGCTTAACCTCAAGCCGAAATTGAACTGTCTATGGTGGGACAGTGGGGACACAGGGAAGTGTGCGAATCTGAGAGCCCGTGCGCTCAGATTATACCAAAGAAGGGAAGGAATCTTGAAAACTCTCGTAATCAAGTCCTAAAAGGGATGGTGTCAGAATGCGCCAAAGATGAACCCCAAGCTTTCGCTTTATGCCAGGATAGCTAAAAAATATTGTCAAAATTTTGAAAATTATTGTTGATTCAAAATAATTGAAAATGATGCACATTTGTGTGAAAATATTCCCTCTTTTCTCCCTGAAGTATTACCTCCGACTGAGCTTAACTCCGTAGAATCAAGATTCGAATTCAAATTGCTTGCGATTGACTTTCTTTCAAGGAAGCTATCAATTTCCTTGATATGGACGGGAAAAAAAGTATTCTTGATATTGCGAGAGCTATTGGTAAAAGAATATTGATAAAAGAATTTCACAAAATTAAAGAAGATTCTTGATAGATTCGACAATCTGATATCCTGGGATTCTTTTCTCATGATTGGTTGATATTTTGGAATGCTCTTTTTTAAAACAATTATTTTCAATAAAATTTTGGAAAATCGTCAACCAAAAATATAAAAACCGACTTTCCACAAAGTGGTAAGTACGGGTCGATCCTCAGGGAACAGGAATTAATAACTACAATTCTAGAAAATTTAATTTATTAATATGAAATGGCAATCTACAATTATAAAGTGAATACAACTACAATTAAGCACTAAAAGAACATTAAACAAGCATTCAGTCTTCTGCTCCACACCAAGGATATTTCTGTCTTTTCGCCATTTAGAGAATCTTCTCACTTGTATAATAACCCTGGAAACTAAATATGCTTTTCAACCTAAAAATGCAGAAAAGTACAAAGTTAGTTTTCTATTTTAATTATGCAAACAACAACTAAAACTATATCTAATTCTACGAAAATAATAAACAAATGCTACTTATCAAACAAAAATTAAATAAAATACTAAATTAATTCTAAAATTAACCAAATTACTTCTACTAATGCTGTATGATGATTATGCAACTTCTAAAATACAGAAACTACTGAAAACAAACCTAAAATGCCGAAATTAAGAAAATTACGAAACTGCCCCTAACTAGTGTAGACTAGCAATCTGACAGGTTATCGGAAAACCGCTATTTGACAGGGCAAACAAGGTCCGATTTTCCCGAAATTTGTTCTGTTCTGCAACTGACAGATTAAACAAATTGACAGTTTTTACAGAATTGAAAAACAGTACCTGGAACTCCAGATATAAGCGTTTCAAATCTGGGAAAAATCAGGATATCGTCAGTCCTGTAATTTAAAATCCAGAAAAAGCGGTTTTCACAAAACGCTTAAAAATCAGACCAAATCAACTCCGGATGAACTGAAATTTGGTCTGCAGTTAAATAACACATTAATAAAGTGAATAGAAGAAAAAATTTTGGAAAACACAGAATTTTTGCTCAGAAAATAATTCTGTTGCGACAGGGCAAAAATCTGGTTTTTATTTGAGTGCACTATTCACTTTATGAACCTATTTACCCCCTATCAAATGTAATCTACACCTAATGCAATCTAAATGACACTGTATAACAGTGTATATGCAGATGAATATTAGGAAAACACTAAATGCACGACGAACAAAACACTACAAGCAGTTTATGACTAGAACGAAGTTAACTAACAATGGAAATGCAACTATGCTCAATAATAAAATACAATCTAACTACTAAGTTAACTAATATCTAACTATCATTCAAACCACAATGAAACACATTTCATACATACTAAATAAATACGCTATACGTACACACACTTCTACACTAAAACTAAATTAGATAAATAAACTAATTAATATAGAAATCAAAAGAAATAATAAGAAATGACTTACTTAACTAAAGAACGAAGGCTAAGGTTAGGTTTCACTTGGTTGACTCGACTAGGATCGGTTTCGACTTGAGTAGGTTCAGTTTGGGTTTGGATGCACTCGGATGGGATTAGGTAGGTTCGATTTGACTAGGTTGAAAGAGATAGGTTCGAGCTAAGGTTGACTCACTAATTGGATTCGGTTTTGAGTTACCTTAATCAACTAGGTTCGGTTGACTTAGGTGGACTCGGTTTGACCTTAGTTAAGGTTGGGTTGGGTTTGGCTAAGGTTGACTCGATCTCGGATTGGTCTTGACTTGGACTTAGGCTAGGCTAGGGTTTGAACTTGGTTTAGGATAGACTTAGTCAACTAGATTCGGGTTGACTTAGACTCAACTAAGTTGGACTCAACTTAGGTTCGACTAGGCTCGAATGGGCTAAGGTAAGCTCGGTTTGACTCACTAGGTTTAGACTAAGTTTTTACCCGAGTTAGGTCTTTGACTAGGTTTGACCAAGGTTGGGTTTTGGATTTAGGTCTAGCAAGACTAGGATGAACTCGGTTTAGGTAGGCTTGAACTAAGTGGAATCAACTAGGTTTCACTTAGATAGGTTAGGTAGACTAGGTTGACCTAACTTAGGTTAGGGTTGACTCCACTAAGCTTGACTAAGGTTGGGCTTTGGTCTTAGACTCGACCTAAATGCGGTTTAGGCTTTGACTTGGGCTAGGCTAGGTTTTGACTAGGCTCAAAGGGGGTGTAGACTAGGGGTTGACTCGACCTAGGCTCGGTTTGACTAGGTTAGGTCTAGACTAAAGTAGTAACCTCCTAATTAAGCTACAATTAATCCAAAGTTCACGATTTTAATGGAGGAGGTTGAAAAAGGAATGTAATAATTACCAATGTTCAAACTTTGAAATGCTTTGGATTCTCAAAAATCGCCCCATTTAAAGAGGGAGTTACACTCCTTAATTGCCTTTAATGCCTTTTTGGAAATCTGAAAAGGCCAATCTAGAAATCCACGATTTTTGCTTTTCAAGATGGAATTAAAATGCTTTTAATGCTCTATGGAAATCGTGTAACCTAGATTGGAATTTTGGTTTAATTGCAAAACACTTTCCAAAGTTAAGGAGTAACTCCTTCTTTAATACACATTCAAAATTCAAATTTTCCTTAAATGCCTCACACGATTTTTGAAGAATATCCTTTTTCCAAAAGCTTTCCAATTTTCAATTACTTTAATTACCTCCCTTCTCCAAAAATCGCCAACTTCAATGGATGCTACTTTCTAAACTAATAGACTTAATTATACCTAGGGAACAAAAGAACTTAAATGGAAAATCGATTTCCTAGGAGGTAATGCTAACCTAATTCCAAAACTTACCTAAATGCCACCCTAAAAACGGCCAAAACAATAAACCCTAATACATTGAACCTAGACACCTTCCTAACTCAACTAATGACCATTAAGACTTTCTAAAAATCGACCAAGAGCTCAAGGAGAGCTCTAATGGCTTCCGCCCACCTCGGGGAAGAAGAAGAACTACACGAAAATAAAAAAAATAAAAAAAATATATAAAATTATAAACTAACGAAAAGCAATAAAACCAAGTAACTACTATTTTGATAAAACTAAGTTAGAAAATATTAAAAATGACTCCTAATTACACAAAGGCTAACAATAACATAACTATGCTGGACTTAAAATCATAAAAAAAATTAAAGAAAACTTGATTTTTATAATTTTCAATAATACACTCAAACACCAAAACGAAAAATGATTAAAACAATTAAGTAAATCAATCCTAAAACAATGGAACGACTAACACCAATTTATGCTACTGTTAACACACTAAACACACAGCAAGCAACACAACTTACCACTCTAAACCCCCTTTTAACAAAAATATAAAGATCGGCTAGAATATCCCTAGCCGATTTTTTTTTTTTCTTTTTTCAAAAATAAAATCAAAACGAACCACACGCACAACCCACGACTTAGAATAAACTAAAATGAAATTTACAAATGAGATTTTCAGCAACACAATACAAGACACAAGCTGGACAAAACAAAAATAGCAAAACAGAAAAATATTTTTGTAGAAATCAAGAATCGGCTAGAAAAAGTCTAGCCGATTTTTCTTCTTTTCAAGCAAAAACAACACACAAACAAACCTAACGACTAAGATGAATCAAAATGAAATTTGTGTCTGAGATTTTCTAAAAAGAAAACACCTATAACACGCTGGAAACAAAAACCCAAATCGACTAGAAAAGCCTCTTGCCGATTTGCACGTTTTAGATAAAAACGATGGAAAAACACAAATCGAATACACAACCAATGAAAGAAAACCTAATCTAACGTGCTGGTCTGTGCACGCATGCTATTCTAAGGTTGAAATAAAAAGAAAAACAAGAAACATACAGAAAATAACAAAACAAAAACCACACACACAAATCGGTTTTATCTAGAAGAGAAGGAAGAAGAAGACCTACCTTTTGGAAGATCCGACGACCGGGGGGGTGAAGAAGAGCGGACCGTGGCTGGATGTAGACGTCTTCTACAGTTCAAGGATGCTGTACTTCACCAAAAACGGCACCTATTGCAGCTGCTACACGTTGGAGATCCACCGATGATGGCATGTGAGCCGATTCGCGATCGGAGGGTGTAGAAAGCCGGATGGAGGTAGGGCCGGCTCACCTTGGTGGTGTGTTGCGCACTCCCGCCCAAGGTTAATGGTCTCCACCTCTGCTACACCTGCAAAAGTACAGAAAAATGGTGAAAAGACAGCAAGGAATAAGAAAGAAAGGAAAAGAAACCAAAGAAAGCTTGAAAATATGCTTGAAAATCAAGCATAGGTCGATCTTCAATGGCCAACACTTGGGGAAGATGGAGAGGAAGGAGCTGCTGCTGTAGAGTCACTGTAGGGGGCGTCCAAACACAGCCAAAGATGCCTAGGGTTCTTGAAAAAAAACTATTTATAGTTTTGACATTTTTCAGAAAGAGTGTTAAAAAATAAAATATTGCTAGGCGCCACTTTCTGGGGGGTTTTTAGAAAAACTTTTTGAAATGAGTATGGATAGGTGTGTGGGTTGGGTTTTGGGCTTTCTAAGAGTTGATCCAAGGTCCAATTGACCTAATTGGGTCGGATATGGATCCGATCCACCTCGAAATCCGTGCCCAAACACTGAAATAGCCATAACTCTCTCATTTTAACTCCGATTTTTCTGAAATTCGAACCATAGCCCCTTACTATCAAAACACATCTAAACATGGGTTTAAAACCTTGAACTTGATACAAAACGCATGAAAAACTTGTTTACATGATGTGCATTTCATGCATCATCAAATACCCCCATGCTTGAATGTTTGTTAGTCCCTTAACAAACCCTAATCATGATATGCACTGAAGACAAGAAATGCTAAGCATGAATGCATAATACTACCTCACTTTCGTAGGAATCACGGTTGCATTTAGCGTATGCAACAAGCCCTTTAAACCCCTAGCTTACACTAGTGGACGAGTAAGGTCTCGTGAGGGTTTGCAGCGATGCTACCCACAAACATCAATAAAATGCAAGGATGATCTTTCAAAAATATTAGGCTCTTAAGAATGCAGTTGTAACAAATATTTCATGTAATTGACATTCTCAAAACAAGTTTAAAAATCTCATGCCTCCACAGTAAAAATTCTTTTCCTTCACTTTTCTAATATTGTAGCTAGTTCATGATTTTTCTCCGAAAGTCAAGTATTCTCATGTTTTACTCATTTATTCTCACTTGTATATTTTCTGCACAGTAATGCACATATATACTTAAGCAATGAAAATTTTCTCATTCAGCACATTCTTTTTCTTTCATTTTCAACTTTTGATCTCTTGCGCATTCTTCTCATATGAGCATTATTTCGAATAGTCAGTTTTCGTGACCCGTGTAGCGAGCTTTGGGTCAGTGACTCCCAAGTCGGCCGACCTTAGGGCACTAGATACAGAGTATCCCTCAGACTTAATTGCTCGAGTCACTAGACCTTCTATTCTAATAGTTTACGTATAGTCTTCCTCTTGTCATGTGCAATGTCTCTATCTCTTAGGCTTTCTATGCAGTCCATGTAACAAGCTTTCGAACCGGTGGCTCCCAAACCAGCTGGCTTTGGGGCACCAGATGTAAAACACCCTTCAGATTCTACTTACTCGAACTACAAAGGCCACAGATATCGACTTAGACAAGAGATGATCTCCTTCGTTATCCTTTTCGTTAAGATACTCAAACACTTCATCTCGTGTCTGAGTTCTACTACTAGGATTCACAAAGACATCAACAACTAAACGTAACTCTATTCTTTTAAACTCATTTTTCAAACCCATCTTTCCATTGCTTATTTCTTTCACAAAACATACTGTGCATACTTATACAAAAGTGATTCAAAATTTTCTAACAATCAAATACTATCTTTTCTTTGAATTATCTCATAAACAACTACTATATTTGATTCAGTTCAGAAAAAAAAAAATTTATGGGGCTTAAAAAATTTTTAAACTGTTAGATTATGCCAAAAACAATCATATATGCTACACTTTGTTCTTAAATGCCTACTTTGATTACCAGTCATACAAAAAAAAAAAATAAAAAAAAAATTTTTTGTGTATTTTTGTGTGCATGCATCTAAACCACCCCCCCATGCTTGAATGACACTGTCTCTAGTGGCATACAAAATGAATAAAAATGTAATGCAAATGCACATTAAAAGACACTAACAAAAATATGGGAGAAAGGATAGATACAACCTGATTTGCTCTGAGCTTTTGAAGTTGATTTTCCTCTGACTCTTGAATTCTTTGAAAACTCTTCTCTGTACCTGGTAATTGATACACTAATTGTTAAGTTCATCATGAATACATCAAAATACAAATTAGCACATGTGAAATGAAATACTAAATAAATAAAAACTCTGAAATGAAAAATAAATAATGTACATATGATACATCCCTCTGGTCGAATCTTCATGCCTTCGTGAGATGCACTATCTCACACTCACCATCCTATAAGGCATCTGAAATGAATGGCTTCAGTCTTTGCCCATTTACTTTGAATGTACCTTGGGTCATAGGATCGAATAATGTCACTGCTCCATGGGGAAATACTTCTTTTACAATGTATGGACCTGTCCATCTCGATCTTAACTTCCCTGGGAATAAATGTAAACGAGAATTGTATAGCCACACTTTCTGATCTGGCTCAAACACTTTTCTGATAATATGCTTATCATGAAATGCTTTTGTGCGAGCCTTGTATAATTTGGCATTCTCATATGCATCATTCCTGAGTTCCTCTAATTCTGAGAGCTGCAGTGCTCTCTCTTTGCCAGCCTGGGTGAGGTCAAAATTTAATTTCTTGATAGCCCAGTACGCTCTATGTTCTAACTCGACAGGAAGATGACATGCTTTCCCGAATACAAGGCGATACGGGGACATGCCAATGGGAGTCTTAAATGCAGTTCTATATGCCCAAAGTGCATCATCTAAGCGCTGGGACCAATCCTTGCGGTCCGGACGAACTGTCTTTTCTAAAATTCGCTTAATCTCCCTATTGGACACTTCAACCTGTCCACTAGTCTGCGGATGATATGGAGTGGTGAATCTATGATTGACAGAATATCTTCTCAGCAGAGAAGCTATCTGAACATTCCTAAAATGCTTGCCACCATCGCTAATCATCGCACGTGGCACTCCAAAATGACTGAAAATGTTGTGCTTAATGAACTTAAGCACTACTCTGTGATCATTGGTCTTGGTGGCCACAGCCTCGACCCACTTGGACACATAATCAACCGCCACCAGAATATATAAATTTTTGAATGAGGGCGGAAATGGTCCCATGAAATCAATGCCCCAAACATCAAAAATTTCGACTATCAAAATCGGTAGCAAGGGCATCATGTCCCTCTTGGACATGTTTCCAATCTGCTGACATCGCAGGCATCGCCTACAGAACTCATGAGCGTCCCTGTGGAGTGTGGGCCAATAAAATCCTGACTGCAAAACCTTTGCAGCCGTCTTCCTACTACTAAAATGCCCTCCACAGGCTAACGAATGGGAAAAATTCAAAATGGATTGGTATTCCTCCTCCGGAACGCATCTCCTAATGATCTGATCTGCACAGTATTTGAACAACTCCGGTTCATCCCAATAATAGTGCCTCACCTGAGATAGGAACCTCTCACGCTCATTCTTGTTCCAATGCTCAGGTATCTGCCTCGAAACCAGATAGTTCACAATATCTGCAAACCAGGGTAACTGCGATGTACTGACTGACATGATCTGCTCATCGGGGAAAGAATCACTGATCGGTCTCTGATCCTGCGTAGTCTCCACGATCAGTCTGGAAAGATGGTCTGCTACTACATTCTCGCTTCCCTTCTTATCTCGAATCTCGAGATCAAACTCCTGTAGTAGTAGGACCCAACGAATTAATCTCGGTTTGGTGTCTTTCTTATTCAACAAATATTTCAATGCAGAATGATCAGAATAGACAACCACCTTCGAACCGAGTAAATAGGACCTAAATTTATCCAATGCGAAAACTACCGCAAGTAGTTCCTTCTCTGTCGTAGTATAATTCATCTGTGCATCAGACAGAGTTCTACTCGCATAGTAGATCACATAGGGCTTCCTATCAATGCGTTGTCCTAGAATGGCCCCCATAGCATAATCAGAAGCATCGCACATAATCTCAAATGGGAGAGTCCAATCTGGAGGTCTCAAAATAGGTGCAGTAATCAAGGCCTCTTTGAGAATCTCAAAGGCCTTCATACAATCCTCACCGAAAACAAAGGGCTGGTCTTTCTCCAATAACGTGCAAAGCGGTCGAGAGATTTTGCTGAAATCTTTTATGAACCGCCTGTAAAATCCCGCATGCCCTAAAAATGATCGAATCTGCCTCACAGAGGTGGGTGGAGTCAAACGAGAAATGGATTCCACCTTCGCTCTGTCAACCTCAATACCACGCTTGGACACAATGTGTCCAAGTACAATCCCCTCCTGGACCATAAAATGGCTCTTTTCCCAACTCAGGACGAGATTGGTCTCCACACACCTACTCAGTACTCGAGCAAGTTTGTGGAGGCAATCTTCAAAAGAAGAGCCATACACAGAAAAGTCGTCCATAAAAACTTCCATCACATCATCAATCATGTCCGAGAAGATAGCAAGCATGCACCTCTGAAAAGTAGCCGGGGCATTACAAAGCCCAAAAGGCATACGTCTAAATGCGAAGGTGCCATAAGGACATGTAAACGTGGTCTTCTCTTGGTCGTCAGGATGGACAGCTACCTGATTGTATCCTGAATATCCGTCTAGAAAGCAGTAGTAGCTCTGTCCTGCGAGTCGCTCTAAGATCTGATCAATGAACGGCAATGGGAAATGATCTTTCCTAGTTGCCACATTCAACTTCCTATAATCGATGCATACTCGCCATCCTGTAGAGGTCCTCATCGGAATTCTCTCACCCTTCTCATTCTCAACCACAGTGAGTCCTGACTTCTTCGGCACAACTTGAATCGGACTGACCCACTGACTATCAGAAATAGGGTAAATGATTCCGGCATCCAACCACTTCACCACCTCTTTCTTCACCACTTCCTTCATGTTGGGATTTAGCCTTCTCTGCATATCCCTAAATGGCTTGATTTCCTCATTACAATGGATCCTATGCATGCAGAATGAAGGATCAATCCCCTTTAGATCCGCTACTCCCCATCCAATCGCTGCCTTGTGCTCTCGAAGAATAGTCAGCAATCTCTGTTCCTGTTCCTCAGTGAGCAAGGACGAGATGATCACAGGCAGAGTCTCATCATCTCCGAGGTATGCATACTTGAGTGAATCCGGTAAGGGTTTCAACTCAAGTTTCGGAGGCGACTCGATCGACGATTTGGCGGGGGTCTCCGCAAGTGGTGGAAGAGGTTCCCTGACTGCTCCCCAAGGTGGTCTCTCCGACGACACTCTAGACACATCTACACTATCTAAACCGCTATTCTTCTCTATATGGTACAAATCTAAAGAATCCTCAGTAATGTACAACTCGGGCTGCTCCTCCACTAACTCCTGTGCAATGTCTACATGAAAGCAGTCCATGTCTCCTGCTGGTCCCATCGCGGCATTGAAAATATTCAGCTTTACCTTCCTATTGCCAAATGAGAGATCCATGGCTCCAGTTCTACAATTGATGCACGCATTGGCAGTCGCCAAGAATGGTCTGCCTAAAATAATCGGAGTCTGGTACTGGCTGTCTACTCCTTCCATATCAAGGATAATGAAATCGACTGAAAAATAAAAGTCATCCACTTTAACTAGCACGTCCTCCAAGACACCTCTCGGTACCTTGATGGAACGATCTGCCAGTTGAAGTGTAATCGGAGTCGATCTCATCTCCCCTAACCTGAAAGAATCAAAGAAATATTCGGGCAGAATGTTCACGCTTGCTCCAAGATCGAGCAATGCGCGTTCTATCCGGATGTTCCCTATAGTACAAGCAATGATAGGTGCTCCAGGGTCCTTGAGCTTGGGTGGTGTCTGATGCTGAAGTACTGAACTCACCTGCTCAGTCAGATGGACCCTGTTAGGAACTCGCTCTCTGGATTTCCTCTTTTGCGTACATAGCTCCTTCAGGAATTTGGCATAAGCCGGCACCTGCTGAATAGCATCGAGCAAAGGTAGGTTGATCTGCACATGCTTGAAGATATCAAGCATGTCCTGGATCTTCGCACCTTGCTTCCCTCTATAACCAGGAGACTCTAATGCTTTGGGATAGGGTGGTGGGGGAATATACTCTGCTGGCTCCTCCTCTTTGCGAGAAGGCTCACTCCTATCCTTCTTCTTCTCTGAGGATAAAGATGATGAAGGTGATGATGGGGATGGGGATGATGATTGAGCCGACGTAGGTGAAACAATGGTCTCTGGCTCCTCTATCTTCTCTCTACTCTCAACGTGATACTCACGTCCACTTCTCAAGGCCATAACTGATTTAGCCTGCTGCTGTGTCTCAGTATGAAATAGGCCTCCAGTCATCTGGTCCTTACCCTTCGGGTTCATGACAGCCTGACTCGGCAATGTACCCTCGGGTCTCCTACTAATAGCCTCAGCTAACTGTCCCATTTGTGACTCTAACTTCGCAATGGACTGCGTATGTGAGCTCAAAATCTGGCTACACTTCTCGAAGGCGTTCTGATTAGAGGTTTTCACCTCTTGGAATGCCTGGAGAAGTCTCTCCTCAAAAGATGTCTGCGGGGCAGACTCCTGCTGAATCGGGGAAGGAACTGAAGAAGAAGAAGACTGAGCATAGTTCGGTCTTTGAAATGGCTGAGTAAAAGATGGCTGCCGAACTGGCTGAGAGGAAGAAGGCATCTGTATAGAAGACTGTGGATTCTTCCATGAAAAATTGGGATGGTTACGCCAACCCGGATTATATGTCAATGAAAATGGGTTATTTGGCGGTCTGACGTAACCCTGAGCTGCCTGAACTTGTTCTTGAACAAATTCAGGGTACTGAGCTGCTGAAGGGCACTCAGTGATCTCGTGTGCCGGACTGGCACAAAGAGTACACACCTGCTGTGTAGTGGATGGTCCTGAGAGAAGCTGGTCCAGCTTCTGAGCAATCATGTCTACTTTACACTGTAGTGCAGTAGATGGACCAATCTCAAGAACGCCAGCTTTCTTCTGAATGCTGGGTGTGGCTCTATCAGAATGAGAGCTCGAAGCATGGTGGAGTGAATTCTCAGCCAATGTATCAAATAGCCTCCATGCTTCGTCCTCGCTCTTCAGCATGAATGTCCCACCGCATGAAGAGTCGATCATCTGACGATTCTTGGCAGACAATCCATCATAGAAACTCTGCACCAGTTGCCATTTCGGCACCTGATGATGGGGGCATTTCCTGAGGAGATCCTTCATTCTCTCCCAGGTCTCATGAAAGCGCTCACCATCTAGCTCTGAAAAGCTAGTGATGGCTTTACGATATTGGTTCGTGTGACCAATGGGAAAGTATTTCCGAAGAAACTCCTGTTGCAACTGATCCCAGGACTCTATTTCTACAGAATCTAAGGACTTTAGCCAATACTTGGCTTTGTCCTTCAATGAAAAAGGGAATAGAGTCAACCTCAACGCATCATCATCGAAATTCTGTATCTTAACAGTAGAACAGATTTCGAGGAATTCATCTAAGTGTCGGTAGGGATCCTCATGACTAAGGCCATAAAAGGATGGAAGCATTTGAATAATGCTGGCCTTAATCTCATAATGTGGCGCTCCTACATCAGGTCTCCGAATGCAGGATGCCTGAACATAGTCTGTGGGAATGAAGTATTCCCGCAGAGGGCGTGAAAGAACTGGGGGTGGAGGTGGAGGATTCATGTCAGCCATTGTTGCCGAACTTCGATGAGAATGTAAAATTCTCTCTGGGTTGTCAACAAATGGGTGTAATGGGGTTCCTAGACCTCGTCGACCCTGCATACACTGGTACTAAGACCAGATGTAAGCAAACGACCTAACTAAAAAATTAAACTAGCACAGATACTAAAATGTAAATAAGCAAATAACAGTAACTAAAAACAAGCAAATATGCTATATAGCTATGTCAGAATTCTATACTAAATAATTAAATAACAAAGTAAACTATTCTAAAATGCTAAAACAAATAAATACAGGAAATCACAAACTATGTTTTTCTAAAACCCACCTGTCTAATCGCTCCTTGCAGAATGATAATTAAGTGAATCCTAAAAAGAACAATATGTGAATCCTATATTTACTAACTATGTTAATCCTATATTCAATTACTAATCCTACTAACTAAAAAGAAAACAACTAATTAACTAACTAAAACAAAATAATAATAAATTAAACTCTAAGAAATAAAGTAATTAATTCGCCGTTCCCCGGCAACGGCGCCAAAATTTGGTTGATATTTTGGAATGCTCTTTTTTAAAACAATTATTTTCAATAAAATTTTGGAAAATCGTCAACCAAAAATATAAAAACCGACTTTCCACAAAGTGGTAAGTACGGGTCGATCCTCAGGGAACAGGAATTAATAACTACAATTCTAGAAAATTTAATTTATTAATATCAAATGGCAATCTACAATTATAAAGTGAATACAACTACAATTAAGCACTAAAAGAACATTAAACAAGCATTCAGTCTTCTGCTCCACACCAAGGATATTTCTGTCTTTTCGCCATTTAGAGAATCTTCTCACTTGTATAATAACCCTGGAAACTAAATATGCTTTTCAACCTAAAAATGCAGAAAAGTACAAAGTTAGTTTTCTATTTTAATTATGCAAACAACAACTAAAACTATATCTAATTCTACGAAAATAATAAACAAATGCTACTTATCAAACAAAAATTAAATAAAATACTAAATTAATTCTAAAATTAACCAAATTACTTCTACTAATGCTGTATGATGATTATGCAACTTCTAAAATATAGAAACTACTGAAAACAAACCTAAAATGCCGAAATTAAGAAAATTACGAAACTGCCCCTAACTAGTGTAAACTAGCAATCTGACAGGTTATCGGAAAACCACTGTTTGACAAGGCAAACGAGGTCCGATTTTCCCGAAATTTGTTCTGTTCTGCAACTGACAGATTAAACAAATTGACAGTTTTTACAGAATTGAAAAACAGTATCTGGAACTCCATATATAAGTGTTTCAAATCTGGGAAAAATCAGGATATCGTCAGTCCTGTAATTTAAAATCCAGAAAAAGCGGTTTTCACAAAACGCTTAAAAATCAGACCAAATCAACTCCGGATGAACTGAAATTTGGTCTGCAGTTAAATAACACATTAATAAAGTGAATAGAAGAAAAAAATTTGGAAAACACAGAATTTTTGCTAAGAAAATAATTCTGTTGCGACAGGGCAAAAATCTGGTTTTTATTTGAGTGCACTATTCACTTTATGAACCTATTTACCCCCTATCAAATGTAATCTACACCTAATGCAATCTAAATGACACTGTATAACAGTGTATATGCAGATGAATATTAGGAAAACACTAAATGCACGACGAACAAAACACTACAAGCAGTTTATGACTAGAACGAAGTTAACTAACAATGGAAATGCAACTATGCTCAATAATAAAATACAATCTAACTACTAAGTTAACTAATATCTAACTATCATTCAAACCACAATGAAACACATTTCATACATACTAAATAAATACGCTATACGTACACACACTTCTACACTAAAACTAAATTAGATAAATAAACTAATTAATATAGAAATCAAAAGAAATAATAAGAAATGACTTACTTAACTAAAGAACGAAGGCTAAGGTTAGGTTTCACTTGGTTGACTCGACTAGGATCGGTTTCGACTTGAGTAGGTTCAGTTTGGGTTTGGATGCACTCGGATGGGATTAGGTAGGTTCGATTTGACTAGGTTGAAAGAGATAGGTTCGAGCTAAGGTTGACTCACTAATTGGATTCGGTTTTGAGTTACCTTAATCAACTAGGTTCGGTTGACTTAGGTGGACTCGGTTTGACCTTAGTTAAGGTTGGGTTGGGTTTGGCTAAGGTTGACTCGATCTCGGATTGGTCTTGACTTGGACTTAGGCTAGGCTAGGGTTTGAACTTGGTTTAGGATAGACTTAGTCAACTAGATTCGGGTTGACTTAGACTCAACTAAGTTGGACTCAACTTAGGTTCGACTAGGCTCGAATGGGCTAAGGTAAGCTCGGTTTGACTCACTAGGTTTAGACTAAGTTTTTACCCGAGTTAGGTCTTTGACTAGGTTTGACCAAGGTTGGGTTTTGGATTTAGGTCTAGCAAGACTAGGATGAACTCGGTTTAGGTAGGCTTGAACTAAGTGGAATCAACTAGGTTTCACTTAGATAGGTTAGGTAGACTAGGTTGACCTAACTTAGGTTAGGGTTGACTCCACTAAGCTTGACTAAGGTTGGGCTTTGGTCTTAGACTCGACCTAAATGCGGTTTAGGCTTTGACTTGGGCTAGGCTAGGTTTTGACTAGGCTCAAAGGGGGTGTAGACTAGGGGTTGACTCGACCTAGGCTCGGTTTGACTAGGTTAGGTCTAGACTAAAGTAGTAACCTCCTAATTAAGCTACAATTAATCCAAAGTTCACGATTTTAATGGAGGAGGTTGAAAAAGGAATGTAATAATTACCAATGTTCAAACTTTGAAATGCTTTGGATTCTCAAAAATCGCCCCATTTAAAGAGGGAGTTACACTCCTTAATTGCCTTTAATGCCTTTTTGGAAATCTGAAAAGGCCAATCTAGAAATCCACGATTTTTGCTTTTCAAGATGGAATTAAAATGCTTTTAATGCTCTATGGAAATCGTGTAACCTAGATTGGAATTTTGGTTTAATTGCAAAACACTTTCCAAAGTTAAGGAGTAACTCCTTCTTTAATACACATTCAAAATTCAAATTTTCCTTAAATGCCTCACACGATTTTTGAAGAATATCCTTTTTCCAAAAGCTTTCCAATTTTCAATTACTTTAATTACCTCCCTTCTCCAAAAATCGCCAACTTCAATGGATGCTACTTTCTAAACTAATAGACTTAATTATACCTAGGGAACAAAAGAACTTAAATGGAAAATCGATTTCCTAGGAGTTAATGCTAACCTAATTCCAAAACTTACCTAAATGCCACCCTAAAAACGGCCAAAACAATAAACCCTAATACATTGAACCTAGACACCTTCCTAACTCAACTAATGACCATTAAGACTTTCTAAAAATCGACCAAGAGCTCAAGGAGAGCTCTAATGGCTGCCGCCCACCTCGGGGAAGAAGAAGAACTACACGAAAATAAAAAAAATAAAAAAAATATATAAAATTATAAACTAACGAAAAGCAATAAAACCAAGTAACTACTATTTTGATAAAACTAAGTTAGAAAATATTAAAAATGACTCCTAATTACACAAAGGCTAACAATAACATAACTATGCTGGACTTAAAATCATAAAAAAAATTAAAGAAAACTTGATTTTTATAATTTTCAATAATACACTCAAACACCAAAACGAAAAATGATTAAAACAATTAAGTAAATCAATCCTAAAACAATGGAACGACTAACACCAATTTATGCTACTGTTAACACACTAAACACACAGCAAGCAACACAACTTACCACTCTAAACCCCCTTTTAACAAAAATATAAAGATCGGCTAGAATATCCCTAGCCGAAATTTTTTTTTTCTTTTTTCAAAAATAAAATCAAAACGAACCACACGCACAACCCACGACTTAGAATAAACTAAAATGAAATTTCCAAATGAGATTTTCAGCAACACAATACAAGACACAAGCTGGACAAAACAAAAATAGCAAAACAGAAAAATATTTTTGTAGAAATCAAGAATCGGCTAGAAAAAGTCTAGCCGATTTTTCTTCTTTTCAAGCAAAAACAACACACAAACAAACCTAACGACTAAGATGAATCAAAATGAAATTTGTGTCTGAGATTTTCTAAAAAGAAAACACCTATAACACGCTGGAAACAAAAACCCAAATCGACTAGAAAAGCCTCTTGCCGATTTGCACGTTTTAGATAAAAACGATGGAAAAACACAAATCGAATACACAACCAATGAAAGAAAACCTAATCTAACGTGCTGGTCTGTGCACGCATGCTATTCTAAGGTTGAAATAAAAAGAAAAATAAGAAACATACAGAAAATAACAAAACAAAAACCACACACACAAATCGGTTTTATCTAGAAGAGAAGGAAGAAGAAGACCTACCTTTTGGAAGATCCGACGACCGGGGGGGTGAAGAAGAGCGGACCGTGGCTGGATGTAGACGTCTTCTACAGTTCAAGGATGCTGTACTTCACCAAAAACGACACCTATTGCAGCTGCTACACGTTGGAGATCCACCGATGATGGCATGTGAGCCGATTCGCGATCGGAGGGTGTAGAAAGCCGGATGGAGGTAGGGCCGGCTCACCTTGGTGGTGTGTTGCGCACTCCCGCCCAAGGTTAATGGTCTCCACCTCTGATACACCTGCAAAAGTACAGAAAAATGGTGAAAAGACAGCAAGGAATAAGAAAGAAAGGAAAAGAAACCAAAGAAAGCTTGAAAATATGCTTGAAAATCAAGCATAGGTCGATCTTCAATGGCCAACACTTGGGGAAGATGGAGAGGAAGGAGCTGCTGCTGTAGAGTCACTGTAGAGGGCGTCCAAACACAGCCAAAGACGCCTAGGGTTCTTGAAAAAAAACTATTTATAGTTTTGACATTTTTCAGAAAGAGTGTTAAAAAATAAAATATTGCTAGGCGCCACTTTCTGGGGGGTTTTTAGAAAAACTTTTTGAAATGAGTATGGATAGGTGTGTGGGTTGGGTTTTGGGCTTTCTAAGAGTTGATCCAAGGTCCAATTGACCTAATTGGGTCGGATATGGATCCGATCCACCTCGAAATCCGTGCCCAAACACTGAAATAGCCATAACTCTCTCATTTTAACTCCGATTTTTCTGAAATTCGAACCATAGCCCCTTACTATCAAAACACATCTAAACATGGGTTTAAAACCTTGAACTTGATACAAAACGCATGAAAAACTTGTTTACATGATGTGCATTTCATGCATCATCAATGATGATCTTTCTGCACTCTCTTTTTAGTAGATTGGAGCTCTCTTGGATTTTTCGGGAATTACATCATCCTTCATTTTGGAGATGTACTGACTTTTCTCTCTTTTTTTCTTGGGAAGGGTACGTCACAAACTTCTTCATCTCAGAGATGTTCCGATCCTTCTTTTCTCTCAGGGATTATCTTGATAGTTATTGGCTCATTGGTTGGGAATCTCTTGATGATAGCTGGAATCAAATATCTTTTAGGGTTTGTCGGTAGGCTCATCACACTCGCCTTTATCTCGACGGTGATCTGAACTTTCCCTGGAAGGATCCGTCATAAACTCCGTCATCTTGGAGATGATCCAAATCTTCTTTGGCCCTGGGGGTCGACTCGCTTAATTCGCCTTCATCTTGATGACAATTGAGAGATCCGTTTTGCAGATATTTAATTGCAACTTAGGTGATTGAGGAGATATGGAGATTGAGTGGATTTTTCTGTATCACCCAGGATATTTCGACTGCTTTATTTTTCAAGAATGGTCTTTAAAAATGTGCCATTGACTGCGATCAATATCAATCACTCATGGCTTTGCAACAACATTGAATTTTCTTTGCTGGCCATATCGCGGATTTATTCTTCATCCTTTTGGTTGGCCAATAAAAAGATTTTGAACTTTGAATCCTCTTTCGTGAAAGCATTGCCCTTTCGGAAGTAATAGTGGAGGTATTCTAAAGTAATAATTTTGTGCAATAAAGATTTTTGAAATCAACAAATATTTAATGACAAATTGGCAAAACTTTCTTGAAATCCTTTTGTGAAAGCGAGCATTTGAAGCACAACGCAACACATCCATGACATAAATTCTCTTCTCCTTTCTCCAAAGGAGAAGATTCAGAAATTAGAATTGGGAATTACTCCTCTCTTCCCTGAAGAGGAGGTGTTTGCAAAACAAACTTTCTAAGAGAAATTAAGCTTTCGTCAAAACTTCCTAACATTAGGCTTCTCTTATGGAAAGGTGGCCGGAATTGGTGAGGTTGGTAAATTGGTCATGAAGGAACGAGTTCATCACACTCTCCCTGAAAAGAGGGTCCTTCATGATGAAATGGCCTAGTCTGAAATTATGGGGCCACAAGGAAAGCAAGTCTCCGTCGAGTCTCTCCCTATAAAAAGGGTTCCTTGTGTGAAATTTGGAATTTTGTTTTGCAAACGGTTCACAAAGACACGAGTCCCTTCAAACTCTCCCTGAAAAGGGGCTAAGTGAACGAATTGGATAGCATGCGAAAAGAGCGAGCTCCCTCGAACTCTTCCTATAAAAAGGGTCTCTCGCAAGATAAATTTTTTTGGAATTGGGTATTGGGTGACCAAAAGGTCGAAATTTGGAATTTTGAATTTTGAATTTTTGAAATTGAAAATAAAAATTGGAAGTTTGGAATTTGATATTCGGAAATCGGAAATTAGAAATTGGGAATTTTGGAATTTGGAAATTGATATTTGGAAATTGGAAATTAGAAATTGGGAATTTTGGAAATTGATATTTGGAAATTGGAAATTAGAATTTTGGAATTTGATGAGTGATCAGCACGAAGACTGAACTCAAGAGGTCAACTGACATGACCATTCAGTGGAACACTAACACGAGTGCTTGATTTTGAAAGGATACTGGTATGCATACCGGTTTTAAAAATGTACCAGTTTGGATACTGGATTTTGGTTCAGTTCTGGTGATTGTCTTTCAATCTTGAATCGTTAGGAATTGTGATGGGATTGATAGTTGAAATCTCAATACTGACCAGATCGTTATTAATGCGATTGTATGCAAATGAATGCAAATTGATGCACATGAATGCACAAGTGCGTGAAATGAGAGATTTGTTTATCCTGCCTGCATACAGGATATTTGTAGATAAAAACAAAATTTTAAAATGCCCCAATGTAACTGAGAAAAAGAATTTTGATCATTATTGAAGAAAATTTGGAAGAATTATAAAGAATAGGAAATTGTTCAAGTATAGATTTTTTTCAAATGTCGAGCATTGATGGGATCTGGTAATTCTATTCCATCAGCATTGATGAGCCGATATGAATTGCGAGGTAGTGCCTCTTTGACAACATAAGGACCTTCCCAATTTGGCGACCATTTGCCACCCGGGCGGTGCTTGAGATAAGCTGTTGATCTGAGCACTAGATCATTGACCCAAAATTTTCTCTCAATGACAGATTATGCATATTGTCGGGCTATCCTCTGGCGATAGGATTGAGCATGCTATGCTGCTCTGAGCCTTCTTTTATCAAGCAAATCAAGTTGTACCAGTCGCTGTTGCTGATACTGATCAAGAGGTAATTCTAGAAGTGATGCAAATTTCAGAGCAGGTTTCTGAACATGTAGAGGCAGTACTACTTCAGTTCCGTAGACAAGTTCTGACGGAGTAGCATTCGTTGGAGTTCGAATGGTGGGTCTGTATGCCCATAATGCATCATGAATCTTTTCATGCCAGTCACGGCCCGTTTCTAAAGTTCGCTCCAGGATTCGGATCAGAATCTTGTTGGTGGCCTCTGTCTGACCATTCCCTTGAGGATAATAAGGAGCGAAAAAATGATGATGAATTTTGAACTTTGAGCAGAATGTCCTCATTCTCTCATTCTTGAAATAACTGCCATTATCCGACACAATATCATGCGGTATATCGAAACGACAAAGGATATTCCTATGGATGAAAGAAACCACGTGTCGACCTTCTACTGTGCGTAGAGTGACTGCTTCTACCCATTTAGTAAAATATTCTGTTGCGGCAAGAAAATATTTATGACCATTGGAGGCTGAAGGAGTGATGGGACCTACAACATCGAAAGCCCACATGAAAAATGGTCATGGCGAGACGACAGATTGCAAGTATGTCGCTGGCGCATGAATGGAAGGCGCATGCATCTGACATTGAACGCACTTCTTCACAAAACGATAGCAATCTTGTTGCATAGTTCTTCAATAATATCCTGCTCGGATGATTTGTTTGACGAGAGTCTGATAGCCAACATAACCACCGCAAATGCCTTCATGTGCTTCCTGCACAACTTCTTCGGCTTCTTCTTCGTCCAAACATCTGGAATACTCAGAACTGAATCCAGGACGATAAAGGACGTCGGCAAGAATAAAATATCGAGCAGACATGCGTTGAATTGCTCGTTGCTCTCTCTTTGATAATTCTGGAGGAAATTCGCCAGTTTTAATGAAATTCTTGATATCATACCAAGGCTTCTTCTTCTGCTCAGCCTGGTTTATCTGCTCTACTGGGACGAAAGCGGGTTGATCAAGTCTGCCAATTTCAAATGAGCGACAAGATTCTCCACTCCTGAAAGACATGATGGATCCCAGATTAGCTAAACTGTCTGCAACTTGATTGAAATCTCTCTTGATATGAAAAAGTTGGAATTCTTCAAATTTGTTGGCAAGAGCTGAGACAATCTTCTGGTAAGGAAGTAATTTCTGATCTTTCACTTGCCATTCGACTAGGACTTGATTGACGACGAGCAAGGAGTCGCCATAAGCATGCACTCTTTTGACATTGAAGTCCTGTAGAATTTTCAGACCTTGTATCAAAGCTTCATAGTCGGCCATAATGTGAGTGCATTGAAAATCCAGTTTAAGAGAAAAGGGAATCATCCCTTTCTCTGGTGTGATTAGCAGAATTCCGATTCCTATGCCTGTCATATTCTTGGAACCGTCGAAGAATAAATTCCAAATTGGGGATTGTTGAATATTGCAGATCTGCTCATCGGGGAAATCATCCTCAGCTTTAACATCCTCTGCTAGAGGAAAATCTGCTAATTGGTCTGCAATTGCTTCGCCTTTGATAGATTGCTGAGAGACATATTCCAAGTCGTATTGCATTAATAGGACTTGCCATTTGGCGATTCGTCCGCTGAGAAATGGTTGTTCAAGAACGTACTTGAGAGGATTTAATTTAGATAGAATCTTGACTTCAGACGCCAATAGATAATGTCTCAATTTCTGACACATCCATACCAAAGCTAAACATGTCTTCTCTATCTGAGAGTATTTCTTCTCGTAATCAATAAAGGTCTTGCTCACATAGTAAATGGCATGTTCTATCAAGCTGCCTTCTTTGTATTGCGCCAAGAATCCGCCGCAAGCAACTCGATTAACTGAAATGTATAGCAATAGGGGTTTCCCTAATTCTGGCGACTTTAAAACAGGAGGATTGAGAAGATATTTCTTGATGCGTTCGAACGACTGCTGACACTCTGGTCCCCATTCGAACCTCACTCCTTTTCTGAGCAAATGATTGAAAGGCTCACATCTCATGGCCAAATTAGAAATGAATCGCCGAATTGATTGCATGCGTCCTTGAAGGCTACGCAATTCTTTGAGATTAGTCGGGGGCGGCATGCCAATGATAGCTTTGGCCTTAGCGGGATCCATTTCTATCCCCTTCTTGCTGACCAAGAAGCCTAGCAACTTGCCTGATTCGACTCCAAAGACACATTTTTGTGGATTGAGTCTTAGCTTGTAAAGAATGAGTCGCTTGAAAACTTGATTGAGAGCTTCGATGTGATCTTCCTCTTCTTTGGATTTCACCAGAATATCATCGACATATGCATCCATAGTCTTGTGCATCTGATCATGGAAAATAACGGCCATAGCGCGCTGATAAGTGGCTCCAGCATTCTTGAGCCCAAAAGGCATAACTGTGTAACAGAAAGTGCCCCATGGCGTGGTAAAGGATGTTTTGGATTGGTCACGAGCAGCCAACTTGATTTGATTATATCCGGAGTATCCGTCCATAAAGGAAAACATAGCATGTCCGGCTGTGCTATTGACTAGGAGATCAATCTTTGGGAGCGGATAGTCATCCTTCGTGGTGGCTTTATTGAGATCACGGAAGTCGATACAGATTCGTACTTTACCATTCTTCTTAGGAACTGCTACGATATTCGCCAACCAATCTGGGTAATCAATTGCTCGAATGAATCCTGCTTTAAGCAGATCCTCAAGTCCTTCTTTGACCTGTTGCTCGATTCGAAGATCCATTTTTCTCAACTTCTGCTTGACTGGTTTCGCCTCAGGCTTCAGAACGAGGCGATGTTCCACCAATTTCGGATCTAAACCTGGCATATCCTCATAAGTCCACGCGAATACTTCTTCATGCTGCTTGAGGAAATTAGTGAGCCTTTCTTTCTCTCCTGGACTCAAACCACTGCCAATCTTGAGGATTCTAGGATCGTCTTCTGATCCGATATTGATATCCTCAGTCGGATCTTGAACTAAGGTTGATGGCTCATCTTGCTTCTGAACCGATGCAAATTCTGGCAGTTCTTGAAGAGCTAAATCGAACTCTGCGGATTCTTCTGACTGCTTTACAGTCTGACTACATTCTGTTCTTATTCTGACCTGATGAATTATTGCTGATTTCGAACAGGCTTTTAGATTAAAGACGAGCTTCTTGATAGATCGGGAAGACATTCTGAAAATCGGAGGATAAATTGATTTAGGGAAATTGCTCATCATGAAATAAATTGCTTTTATTGAAAATAATTGGAAAGATAAAAGAGCAAAATGATTTTAATTTTGTGAAGATTTAATATTGAGAAGTAAAGAGACAAATGGCACCAAGATAGACAAAGGAAACTTGCAACTTTATTGAAAGACAGAATTAATCAAAATGACAATGATGAGAATGAAATGGGATATCATTCCGACAAAAGAATAGAAAAGGAAAGACAAATGAATTCTTCTAATGCGTTCCCTTAATGAAAACAGTGCCCTTCCGAGATCTTCGGCCATTAAAGCCCAATCCGGCCCTTTTAGGGCAATGCTGAGGAATCACTGGTTCAAGACGACCATCTTCATTTTTGCCTAGGCCTTGAAAAGGCTGATAGCCGTGCTTCACTAGTAAATCAAATCCCTTTTTAGCCTTCATAAATTGGGAGAATAGAGGATGACCCTTAAGTGCGCTATAATCAATTCGTCCTCCAATCATGAAGAACTGTGGGCCTCCCCATCGGGTCGCAGCCACTGTATGCTCGGGTTGCTCTGCCGTCTGTATTATTCCCAAATCCTTTTCGAAGCTGACCTCTTCAATACCCCTAATGCTAGGGATATCAGTAGTGAAAGAGGGCCTGGGAATCATGGGCTGTGCAAGCCTCTGCTCCGGATCTTCGCCTAAGACTGTCGTGATCATACCACCTTTTGACCACTTGATGCACTGATGCAGAGTAGACGGTACTGCGTTTGTGTTGTGGATCCATGGTCTCCCGAGAAGCAGATTATAAGTGGGCGGCACATTGACCACGTGAAAGAGAATTGAATGGACCGAGTAGTCAATGAAGATCTCCAGGAAGATTTTTCCTTTCGCTGTTTGGCCATGATTGTCGAACCCATAAATGGTGATTGGATCTGGAATGTATTCTTCTTCTTTTATGCCCAAAGCTTTGGCGGTCATTTCTGGACATATATTGAGGTTGCTGCCTCCATCGATCAGCACATGAGTAACTGTCATCCCTCTGGTTCGAACCACAACATACAAGGCATTGTTGTGAAATACATGAGGTTTAGGGAGATCCTCCTCGGAGAAAGTAACTGGAGCATTAGTCATGGCCTGATTGACTATGTGGGCCATGTCTTCCGGAGTTATGCTTGGTTTCACCTTGATTTTTTGCAACAGATTATTTAATACTTGTTGATGTTTAGCGGAAGCTTGGGTTAAGTCCAAAATTGAGACATTGGATAATGCTGTAATAGGCTTTAGAGTGGATGTCCCGCTTTTCTTTGGGGTGGACTTAATGAGATGCTTAGGGAGCCATGGCATACTTCTGGCTACCTCGGGAGATACCCCAGCGGGCTTGTCAGATATTTTCAATTTGCCGAAAGCTGAAATAAGGTCCATCTTCTTGGCCTTGGACTGAGCCTGTTGCAATACCAGGACCCGATGCTGAGCTTGCATATCATTTTCAGAGCACGGCCTGATATGCTCTTGTGGTTGAAACGACTGTTCGGTGATGACTATTGTAGAATGACGAGGAAATGGCTCTTTTAGAATATCTATATTTTCATCTTCCGCACCTTCTACCAGAAGATTTTTATCAATAAGGTCCTGAACAATGTTCTTCAGAACGAAGCAATGCTCAGTGTTGTGCCCCACTGTTCGATGAAACTTGCAGAATTGGTCTTTGAATTTTCCCATAGGAGCGGAAGGATCGACCAGCCTGGGCAATTTGACCATCTCCTTGGTCAACAGGTACTCGAGCACAGTCTCGAGTGATTGATCTAATGGAGTGAACTTCCTCTCACAGCTCCATCCTTCGTGCTTCACTTTCTCTCGGGGTTTTGGTCCCTGCTCTAGCTGAAGCGGCTTGCTGAATTGCGGGATCGACTTTCCTTTCTGGTCATTCTTGTTTGAACCTCCTGCCCCATAACAGAAGTCTCTATTCTGCCCCTTGCGATGATTCCGTTTATTACTGACAGAATTAGTGAAATGAGTCTTCTTTTTCAACTCATTCTGACTGCTGTTCTTGGTGAAAGTGAAACCTTCGTAGAAACCATTCTCCATACTCAATTCGAGCCATTCAGCTCGCTCTGTTAACTCTATAAAAGTTCTGGATGGTGCGGTGGAGATGCGGCCTTTTAGGGGCTGCGAGAAATTGCTTAGAATCAAAGACAAAGCATGCCCTTCTGATATGGGGTCTCTCATCTTGTTGCAAGCTGACCTCCAGCGGTGGATAAAATCTCAGGCCTTTTCATTTTCTCTCTGTTTCAGGCCACAGAGGTGGCTGAGGGTCGGGAGCGCCTCAGCATTGAACAGAAAGCGCTCAATGAACATATTCACCACCTTATCAAATTCTTTCAGCTCTATGGGGTTGATGTGCTCCGAGTACCATTTAGCTGCCGTTCCCTCCAGACTGCGAGGGAAGCAAAGGAAGAGTGCCCGATTGTCACGCTTGAATCGTGAACATTCAGCGAAAAACATGGCGAGGTGAGCTTTAGGGTCGCCAGAACCATCAAACTTGATAAATTTTCTGAGGAGATTATCCAGATTGTCGTCCCCATCCAAGCCATCATAGAAGTCTTCGCTGGTGAAGACTTTCTTGCCCTTGTCGCGGGCCTGCAGATCTTTAACCATTTTCATCATATCTTTTAGCTGCGATTGAGTAGGGTCATCAACAGACTGATTTTTGGATTTGTAAGCCGACCCCTGACCCTGAGTCGACCTTTTGAATTCATGTTTATTTTCACATTCCTTGTCAGCATCGTCAGCTGATTCTGATTCATCAGACATTTCCTCGTGACGACTCTGCTTTTTGCTGATATTCTTGACGGTATGACCCTTATCTTTCTGTTTGGTCTGAATTTGCTCAGTACTGGCCTCAGCTTGCTCTGCCAGCATCTTGGTCATCATTTTCTTGAACATGATGTACATTTGAGGATCAATGTCATCCTCAACCTGTTGTCCCTGATTTTTAGCTGATCGGGGGGAATCCATTTCCTCTTCTGAAGCGATTGAGTATGCCACACCTTCGATTGATGAGGTTTTCTTTCCGGATCTTGTATGAACCATCGGGTATCACAAATGTTCTCTTGAATATTGCTGATGCACTCTGCAAGGTAGGATTGATGGTTAGGTTCTTGAAGGGAATTTGGTTTGGAGGAAAATATTTATTAAGAATTTTGGTAGACAATTGGAAGAGTATCCCATTACTAGGGATTGAGTCGTCGCTGGAATTACGACAATTGCGTTGCTATTCTTTTGCAAAATAAACAACTGGAAGTATGCCTTGTTACCTAGGCGAGGTCGTCAAACCAAGATAGGATGAAATTTAAAGGAATTTTATTGAAGAAAAGGACATGATTTTATTAATAATAGACTCGACAAAGGGGAGGGGGACATACAATTTTCCACCACTCCTGATAATCAGAGGACACTCGAGGACCAGGAAAAATAGTGAGAGTGACAAAAGAATCCCAGCCATGTCTGGCAGAATGATATGCTCCGGACCACTGATCTGATGCGAGGTCGAACTCTGGCAAGACCCCCGATAGTGGACGAATCTCTACGCGCTTCTGCCTCTGAGAGAACTGCCTGACACACCGCTCTGGATAGTAGTATGCGCAGAAGAATGGACCCAGTAGCCTGAATCGCTTGCCATAAGCGTAAGTGTATCTGGGAGGTGATTCCTGACGATCGAAGTAGTCCTATACGACTTCTTCCTCCTGAAGGTTGTCGATCAAGAACCGGTATCGCGCAACTGGAAGAAGCTTCTCTCCATTGTATCTGAATGAACTGGCTCGGACTGGCACATGCCGGAGGAACCAATATTGCAACGCGTAGGTGCACCCTTTGACTAGAATTGATTCTCCAAGTGCGAAACGAGTCAACCCTCGGTATAGAAAAGCGAGTGCAGCCATGGCTATCAAGAGGTGGCTGGTCTGTCGACTTCCCCATCTCCTTAGAAGCTGAACTATTCTGATATCCATGTAATTCCGTCCATCGGGAAAGAAAGCTAATCCCACCGTGCACAGAACCATCGCGTGCTGAATTCTCTCTCGAGCTGTCCTGGACAACGAGCTGACTTCCACAAATGTCCCATACTGTCTGCAGATTTCGAGCAGGTCCACATATTCGTTTCCATCCTCCTCTATCAATGGCCAAGACTTGCGTCCTGTCATGCGAGCTAAGGCATCCTTAGGGTCCAGACCCTTAACATTAATCAGAAACTATTTCTCCAATGGATCTCTGGGCTGACCGGCTGGCTCGGGCAATCCCATAATCTCTGAAAATTTATCCATCAGTATTGTCATCTCGCCCCACGGGAACCAGAAGGTAGAAGTGCTCGGCTTCCACCGTTCTGTTAGTGCATGGATCAAGTTGCCATTGACTGTCTGCTTTCCCACTGCGGATGCCAGTTCTAACCCACAGTCGTCCAAGTGGTCCGGAAACATACGAGAGAAATTCTTGAACCATAAATAGTACCACCGGGGAAAGAAGGATCCGGTGCTGAGGACTCGATGTTCTGGAAGACCTTGTCGCACCTCGTAGGAGATGTGACCCTCGGGGAAGACTGAATCAAGCTGACTGGATGCCATCAGAATCGACTAAAAAACATGGAAAATTGGAATAAGACTTGCGAAAATACAGAAAATTTGAGGAAAATGCAGGCAGGATAAAAATAAAGTAGGAAATTCGAGATCCAGAAGAAAGGAAAGATGGGAAATCACCTGGAGTTTTGAAGAAAATAGAGGAATTTCATGAAAATCGTCCAGGGTTTTAATATTTCATAAAATGGAGTATTTGAAAATCGTCCAGGATTTAAAACATGGATAGTACATGGACATAGATTGGGGAATTTTGAAAAATCGTCCAGTATTTTTAGAAAATTGGGAAAATATGGAAAATAAAAGGAAACGACTATAACATATTCAATCACATTCTGCACAAACAAATATGCACATACAGCATTCCCTAAAAGCTGACTCTAGATGCACAAATTTTGAAATAGCTGTAGGACCTTAATCCTAACTCTAAGGTTCAGATCAACTGTATCCAATCCAGTTATGCCTATATACTCAAGCCAAGGCTCGATGTACGTGGCATAAAATCAATTTCTCTGGTTCTAGGTTCAAGTTTTCCAGCATCCTTAAGCACCTGCCGATATACGTTGCACTATGGCCCTTGGTACGTGGCAGGGGGGTTTTCACCCAAATAAGTGGCCCAGTTGTGAGGCTCTGTCCCGAACTATGGTTCTGGAAGAGAGCCCAGCAACGTAAAGACCGGGACAATATAGGTAGGGTGATTTTTGAAATATGAGCACATGCAAGAAAACAGAGGACTCTAAGTCCTAAAGAGATAGAATTTTGAAATATTTGAAGAAGCAAACATTGTTTTCATACAATTCCTAAAATGAGGAGTGTTGTATTAGACCTAAGTCTATGTGAGCATGAATAATTCTCCTCAATATGGTCCTACCAAACCATACCTAGTCTATATGCATTCCATGTCAGCTGGGTTCAAGTCTAGGCTCCTAGGTTCACATGATATGATAAAGCAAAGGTGGCATTCCATGGAAATCGATTTTGACAATTTGAACTAAGTAGAGCATTAGATTAATCAGGCAAAGACAGGTCCCATCACGGTCGCCAAACCTGTTATCATCGCAAAATTTTACTTTTGCAAATCAAACTGACCTTTGAAAAAGATTTTGAAAATAACTCGCCTCCGTTTTTAAAATGCAGGATAATTCCGTAGAATGGGACTCGCCTGTCGGTACAAGGTTCAACCGTTCCTGCCACCTTTAACAGGGGTAATTGAACCAAGGATCAATCTTATGCTCTACTCTATTCAACTTGTCTAAATCATATTCTAATTTCTAAATGCACATAGAATCAGGCATGTGCTATGAATTTTCAGAAAATGCACATTTGAAAACATGATGTTTGCTTTGAATGATTGAAATATTTAGAATAGATATCACATGGAAAATCGTGAATTGGGATTTGAAATATACTTCTGAGAAAAGTAAAAATCGATTTTGAGGAATCCTTGACATTTGGTGAAAATCGATTCTGAGAGACATGGTTTCTCTGAATTCAAACTTGGAAATTGAAATTCTAACTTAGAAAATTTGAATTTGGAACTTGGGAAATGCTTGAAATATCATTGGCAAATCCATATTTTGAGAAAATCGATTTTTGAATAAGACTTAGAAAATTTTTGATTTCTCTAACTTCAAACTTTGAAATTGACTGCATAACTTTGGAAAATTGAGTTTATGAACTTGAGAAATACTTGAAATATTCTTTGAAATTCAATGCTTTTGGGAAAATCGATTTTGCTATAAGACTTAGGAGATTTTGAGGAATTCAATTTCGTTGACTTGGAATTTGAATTGAAAGGGGCAAATGCATGAATATGAATTTGAGAATTTGAGAAATACTTTTTTTTTGTATTTTGAGAAATGCAGTGCATTTTGAAGTTAGCCTAAGAGTGTAGGCTGAATGTGGCTAATGTGAAGATCATAAATCTAAGTATCATTCATATTCTGACTATGGCTATAAATACGAATTCCACCAAGTTTATAAACTTCATAGAAGCTAGTGTATGTGTCATTCGTATAGACCATGGTGAGTTTGAATATGCATGAATCATCATCCATCACACATTGAAATTATAAAAAAAAAATAGACTATATGCAATGCAACCTAAGCTAAGCAGAAAATGTAAATTCTTATTCCAAAGTTTAATTACAAATTACATCACTATTGAAATTTAAATACATGAAAAATAAAGTCTTCAATGTACCTGCAAAACTAGAAAACTTGGTTAATGAAAATATGTTGGCTTTTCTAGGTTTATCCAGTAATATCTAGAAATTACTAGAGTTTGCTAGATATAAGCCTTTTCCTTGATTCCCTTAAATAAAAATGATAAAGATATGAAATCAAATTGAACAAATAATGAATATAAGATATGGGATTTCGAAATTGGGGTCCAAATGACCAAAATACCCCTAATAACAAGACTATGGCCTTGAAATTAGGGTTTTTAGAAAGATATTTTGATAAAATGCAAGTTTTGAAATTTGAATGGAATAAGCTAAGCTAAATATGATGTGACATGATTAAAAATATGGAAATTAGGGTTAAGGATTTCGAAATTGAGGTCAAATGACCAAATTGCCCCCGATAGCAAGACTATGGCCTTGAAATCAGGGTTTTCTAAAATAAATTTTGGCAAAATTTTTGGTTTTATGGATTAAATGAAATCAAATAAACATCAAATTAAACCTAAATCATCCTAATATGATTATGAACATGATTAAACCCTAAAAATATATGCTTATGCACGAAAATCCAAGAATATCACAAATTTTGTGATTTTTGTAGTGTTTTGGAATTCTTCGGGTACCCTGTTTTGCAATTTTGTTAATTCAGACATCAAATGGATTCCAAAATCCATAAAAATTGGTACCTGCACTTGTTATAACCCTAGTTTTGACTTAGAATTATAAAAATAATTTTTTGACATTAAATTAACCCGAAAATTACATCAAACCCTAAAAATATGCTATTTTTGACCTAATTTATCAACCAGTTTCAATCCAAGACCCGAACCAGGGGTCAAATCTCCATGAAAATTTATGAAATTTTACAGAGACTAACTAAGAAAAAAACAGAGATTTCCCAATTTACAGATCGGAAAAAGCATCTCCGGTTAGGGAGAAACCCTTCCGGCAATCTGAGCTAAAATATATCACTTTCAACAGGGATTAAAATGGCTACTTCAGATTGCAAATACAGACATAAATAGCAATCCTAAACAAAAATCTCTGAAATTTTAGTGGTGAACAGTCGACAAAAAAATAGCAATACTCACTTTTTACAGATCATGAATCGGATCTGTGGTTTGGGATTTATGACTAACACAAGTCTGATCAGGGTTTTGGTAAACCCTAACGAGTTCTAAATTTAAAAAACAGATTCTCTGGAAGAGGAAAAATACTAAACAGTGATAAAAAAATCCAAAAATTTCATAGAAGACAGATCTACTCAATGTAAATCCATAGCACTTTACAGATCTAAAATCGGATATAAGATGAGAGAAATATCATAACAGCAAGTTACCTTCTTGATTTTAACCACGATTTTAAAGCTTTTAAAACCCGATTTGATGTCTGATTTTTTTGACAGGGTTCCCGAGATCCAAAACCTTTGATTTTTCTACAGTAACTCAATAACTCATGCATGCATCACATATAAAAAATCAGAAATAAACAATGAGTACTTCAATCCGAAATAACATTATCTTTACTGTTCTAAACCTAAAACACACAGAAATTTAAGAAACTTGAAAAACCATGCATTAACTAATGTAAATCCATAAAATAAACTATAAAACAGTAAATAAAAATTATTTATATGCTATATAACGTAAAACAAACATGAATAAACCATGAAAATAAAATAAAAACAGGGAATCAATGGCTGGAATTTGATATCACCTTTAAAACATAGATTTAACCCATTAAAAGGGGTAAATCATGTATTTTATTGGTTAATAAGGTAAAGAATCATATTAAAATTAATTCTAATGGATTAAAATCCCTGTAAGTCACCCAAAACACGGTTAGATCACCTTCTTGGATCGTTCTTGCTGATTCTTGATGATTCTTGAGGTGAAACCATGGTTGAATCCATGAAATAGGAGGTATTAATGGCTAAAATTGATTTAAAACTATTAAAAACATGAAATAAAAGCTAAAAATTAAACAAAATAATTACCTTGAGGTGGCTGCAATGGAGGAAGGGCTGGAGAGGAAAGAGAAGCTCCAAGAATCCCAAGGAGAGCAAGTTGGAAAAATCGACCCCCTATGGCCTTCTATTTATAAAAACATTTTAGGTTAAAAATCAAATGTTTTAAAAAAATTGGACTCTTCTAAAGGGGGGCCGGTTTTTGGGTGGAAAGACATAACTACCCCTAGCCTAAATTATCTAAACTAGTGCCTAATTAACCCCTAGACTTTCCTAAAAAATCCTCAAATGTAATGCCACTTGGCATTTTCTACATTTGGCTTTTTTAAAACACCTTTAAAAACCTTTTAAAAACACTAGTTTTAAAAACTAACTTTCAAAAATGAGTTTTTCAAAATGGTTTTGACTCTTCTAAACCTCTAACACTAACCAAGACATCAACTAACCCTAGTCTAGCCGTGACTGACTCGAATATGGCACCACCCCGAGTGGGCCCTACTTGAGTTTTTTTCAAAAAGCGATTTTAAAACTTGAAATTGAAGGAGTTTTCAAAAGGATTTTTCAAAAGCAATCTTAAAACTAGAATTTTTGAAATGGCATAAGGTTCTAACTCAGTTAGAATTCCTCTGGATATGGTGCCAACTGAGTGGGCCTACATCGAGTTTTGGAATTTTTGAAATAAACACTGAAAATGGCTTTGAAAAGGGGTTAAAATCGATATTTGAACTTCAAGATTTCTGAAAATAGGGTCTCAAGCGAACTGGAACTCCGAGTTAGAGTCTTGAACTCTTAGGACTCTGAGATTTTAAATTTTAGAATTCAAATGTAAAATTTTTTGAAAGATTTTATCAAGAAACGATGAAATAAGTCAGAAAACACAGTCAGGGTTAGACTTCTAACTCGACCGAACTCTAAAATAGAGTCCTGAACTAACTGGACTCTATAAAATGACCTAAATTTCGAAAACAAACGGAAAAGATTGAAAATGGAAGTAAAACAGACTTCAAAACAGACTCCTGACCGGATTAGGACTCTGAGACAGAGTCCTGATCGGACTGAAACTTTCAAAAATTTGAGAAATTTGATGAATAGAGAAATTCAGAAGCGACACCATCTCAATGGATCTCATCTGAGAATTGAAATCGATTGAAATTTGAATTTAACATGAATCCAGATTGTTTTCTGAGAAAATATTTCGAAATATAAAGTCCTGGGGTTGGAAAATGACGGAGTATTGAATAAAAACCCAGGTTTTGAAATTGATTTTTTTTGAAATAAAATCTTTGAAATTCAAATCTGGACTGAATGTTTTGAAAGCTGGAGTGTTGAATCTCAAGAATGAGATGCAATGTCATGCAATGCTATGCAATGCAATGTGATGGTATGCCGAATGCATGCAATGATATGCAATGACACATGAAATGGACAAACACTGGATGAGGGTGAAAATTTGGGGTGTTTACAGATATCCTGGGAGCTTCTCTCATGATAATCTTTTTGCACTCTTTTGAGCTCTCTTGGGTTTCGGCTACATTATCCTTCATTTTGGAGATGTTCTGACTTTTCTTTCTTTCTTTTTCCTCTCTTTCTCTCTTTTGGGTGGGTACGTCACAAACTCCTTCACCTTGGAGATGTTTCGATCCTTCTTTGCCTCAGAGTTATCTTGATGATATTGGCTCATGGGTTGGAGATCTTAGGATGATAGCTGAAATTAAATATCTTTTAGGGATTGTCGGGAGGTTCATCGCATCTGCCTTAATCTCGACAGTGCTTTGGACTTTCCCTGGAAGGATCCATCACAAACTCCGTCATCTTGGAGATGTTTCAAATCTTCTTTGGCCCAGGGGGTGTACTCGCTTAATTCGCCTTCATCTTGACGTCAATTGAGAGATCCCCTTTGCGGATATTTAATTGCAGCTTAGGTGATTTTGAGGAGACAAGGCTTGGCTGAATTCTCTCTTTTTCTTGCGCTCAGGATATTTCCACTGCCTTGTTTTTACAAGAATAATCTTTAAAGATGTGTCATAACTGCGATCAATATCCATCATTTGTGGCTTTACGATAACATTGAATCTTCTTTTTTGGCCATATCGAGGACTTATCCTTCATCCTTTTGGTTGGCCAATAGAAAGAATTTGAAGTTTGAATCTCTTTTCGTAAAAGCTTCACTCTCTTGGAAGTAATGCTGAAGGTAAACTGAGGTAACGATTTATGCAATAAAATTCTGAAATCAACAGGTAATTGATTGACAAATTGACAAAATGTTCTTGAAATCTTGGGTGAAAGAGAGCGTTTGAGGTCCAGCTCAACACATCCGTGACAAAAATTCTCCTCTCTTTTTCCCCAAAAAGAGAGACTCAGTCTTAGCCCTTACCTGAATGGAAAATGGAAATTACTCCTCTCTTTCCTGAAGAGGAGGTGTTTGCAAAACGAACTTTTGAAGAGAAATTAAGCTTTCATCAAAGCTCCCTAATATTAGGCTTCTCTTATAGAAAGGGGGCCGATAGTTGTGAGGTCAGAAAATTGGGTCATGAAGGAACGAGTCCATCACACTCTCCCTAAAAAAAGGGTCTTTCATGACGAAAATGGCCTAGTATGAAAATTGGTGGGCCACAAGAAAAGCGAGTCTCCATCGAGCCTCTCCCTATAAAAGGGTTCCTTGTGTAAAATTGGAAATTGTTTTGCAAACGGTTCACGAAGACACGAGTCCCTTCAAACTCTCCCGAAAAAGGGGCTAAGTGAACGGACTGGATAGCATGCAAAAAGAATGAGCTCCCTCAAACTCTCCCTAAAAAGGGTCTCTCGCAAGAGAAAATGATTGAAATTGGATATTGGGCCAATAGGCGGAATGAACATGACCTAGATTGGCAAAGGTGCGACCCGTAGGTCGAAAATGATTGAAATAGACTTGGTAACCCGAAGGTTTGAAATTGGATGACCTAGCGGTCGAAATTGAGAATTGGTTGACCAAAAGGTCGAAATTGTGTGACCCGGAGGTCAAAATTGAGAATTGAGTGACTCGAAGGTCAAAATTGGAGAATTGAATGACCTGAAGGTCAAAATTGGAAATTGAGTGACCTGACAGTCGAAATTGAGAATTTGGTAATTGGAATTGAGAAATGAAAATTGGGTGACCCGGAGGTCGAAATTGAGGATTGACTGACCCAAATATTTAAATCGGAAATTGGTGGGCAAAAGGTCAAATTTGTGAAATTGATTGACCTTGAGGATCGAAATGACTTGGATCAACATAGGAGAATAGACGGCTTGAGTCGGAGCTTGAATAAGGTAAAGAGATCACGAGTCAGAACTCTGATCAACAAAGGAAAATAATTTGAAGGAAAACTCGAGTCGAAACCTGGTTTTTCCAAGAAAAAATAATTTGAAGGAAAACCCGAGTCGAAACTCGGTTTTTCAAAGGAAAAATAATTTGAAGGAAAACCCGAGTCGAAACTCAAATCTTCAAAAGGAAAAAAATATAGACCAACTTGAAAGTTGGATTTTGAAATGTACCAGTCCGAGCACTGATTTTTTTGAAATAATACCAGTTCGAGCACTGGATTTTGAAATAATACCAGTTCGAGCACTGTATTTTGGTTCAGTACTAATGATTGTTTTTTAATTTTGAATTTGAATCATTAGGAATTGTGATGGGACTGTTTATTTAGATCCCAATACTGACCAGATTGTTATTAATGCAGTTGAATGCAAATAAATGCAAATTGATGCACATGATTGCACAAGTGCGTAAAATGAGAGATTTGTTTATCTTGCCTACATATAGAACAAAATTTTAAAATGCCTCAGTGTAACTGGGAAAAGAAAGTTTGATCATTATTTGAAGAAAATAAGAGGATTACAAGGGAGTAATAGATGCTTCAAGTATAGAACTTTTTCAAGTGTCGAGCATTAATGGGATCGGGTAATTCTACCCCATCGGCATTGATGAGCCGATATGAGTTGCGGGGTAATGCTTCTTTGACGACATAGGGACCTTCCCAATTTGGCGACCATTTGCCACCGAGATGATGTTTGAGATAAGCTGTGGATTGCAGTACTAGATTATTGACTTTGAATCTCCTTTCGATGACAGACTTCGCGTACTGCCTGGCTATTCTCTAGCGATAGGATTGAGCATGCTCTGCTGCTTTTAGCCTTCTCTCATCGAGGAAATCTAGTTGTACTAGTCATTGTTGTTGGTATTGATCAAGGGGTAATTCTAGGAGTGATGCAAATTTCAAAGCGGGCTTCTGAACATGCAGAGGCAATACTATTTTTGTTCCATAGACCAGTTCTGATGGAGTAGCATTTGTTGGAGTGCGAATGGTGGTCCGATAGGCCCATAATGTATCATTGATCTTCTCATGCCAGTCACGGCTTGTTTCTACAGTTCGCTCCAAGATACGGATTAAGATTTTGTTGGTGGCTTCTGCCTGCCCATTCCCTTGAGGATAGTAGGGAGCAGAAAAATGATGATAGATTTTGAACTTTGAGCAGAAGGTCTTCATCCTTTCATTCTTGAAATGACTGCCATTATCTGACACGATGTCATGCGGGATGCCGAAACGGCAAAGGATGCTCTTGTGGATGAAAGAGACTATGTGTCGGCCTTCTACTGTGCGAAGGGTGATGACTTCTACCCACTTGGTGAAATATTTTGTTGCGGCAAGGAAGTATTTGTGGCCATTTGAAGCAGGAGTGATGGGACGTACGACGTCGAAGGCCCACATAAAGAACGGCCATGGAGAGACAATCGATTGCAGATATGTTGCTAGAGCATGAATAGAAGGTGCATGTATCTGGCATTGAATACACTTCTTCACAAAATGGTAACAGTCATGCTGCATAGTTTTCCAATAATAACCTTGTTATCACTGCAAAAAATTTTACTTTTGCAAATCAAACTGACCTTAGAAAAAGTTTTTGAAAATAACTCGCCTCCGTTTTAAAATGCGGGAAAATTTCATAGAATGGGATTCGCCTGTCGGTACGAGGTTCAACCGTTCCTGCCACCTTTAACAGGGGTAATTGAACCAAGGATCAATCTTATGCTCTACTCTATTCAACTTGTCTAAATCATATTCTAATTTCTAAATGCACATAGAATCAGGCATGTGCTATGAATTTTCAGAAAATGCACATTTTGAAAACATGATGTTTGCTTTGAATGATTGAAATATTTAGAAAATGTAAATCTTGGAAATGATATCACATGAGAAATCGTGAATTAGGACTTGAAAAAAATATTTCTGAGAAAAGTAAAAATCGATTTCTAGGGAAATCTTGAGATTTTATGAAAATCAATTCTAAGAGAACTTGGTTTCTCTGAATTCCATCTTTGAACTTGAAAATATAACTTGAAATTTCGAATTTTGAACTTGAGAAACACTTGAAACATACTTTGAGATTTTCATATTGTGAGAAAATCGATTTCTCCATATGACTTAGAAAATTTTGAGAAAACTGATTTCTCTGAATTGAAATTGGAATTGGCAAATGCATGAAATGACTGAATATGGATTTGAAAAATACTTTTTGTATTTTTGAGAAATGCAGTGCATTTTGAAGTTAGCCTAAGAGTGTAGGCTGAATGTGGCTAATGTGAAGATCATAAATCTAAGTATCATTCATATTCTGACTATGACCATAAATACAAATTCCACCAAGTTTATAAACTTCATAGAAGCTAGTGCATGTGCCATTCGTGTAGACCATAGTGAATTCATAAAAATATGCATGAATCATCATCCATCACACATTAACATTATAAAAATAAACTATATGCAATGCAACCTAAGCTAAGCAGGAAATGTAAATTCTTATTCCAAAGTTTAATTACAAGTTACATCACTATTGAAATTTAAATACATGAAAAAAATAAAGTCTTCAATGTACCTGCAAAACTAGAAAACTTAGTTAATGAAAATATGTTGGCTTTTCTAGATTTATCCAACAATATCAGGAAATTGTTGGATTTTGCTAGATATAAGCCTTTTCCATGATTCCCTTAAATCAAAATTAATAAAATATGAAATAAAATTGAATAAATAAGGAAGATAAGATATGAAATTTCGAAATTGGTGTCAAAATGACCAAAATACCCCTAATAACAAGACTATGGCCTTGAAATTATGGTTTTTAGAAATATATTTGGTAAAGTGCAAGTTTTGAAATTCAAATGAAAATAAACTAGGCTAAAATATGATATGACATACTTAAACACATGAAAATTAAGGTTAGGGATTTCGAAATTTAGGTCAAATGACCAAATTGCCCCTGATAGCAAGACTATGGCCTTGAAATCAGGGTTTTCTGAAATAGATTTTGGTAAAAACTTAGGTTTTATGCACTAAATGAAATCAAATGAGCATCAAATTAAACCTAAAGCATTTTGATATGATTATGAACATGATTAAACCCTAAAAATATATGCTTATGCACGAAAATCCAATAATATCACAAAAACTGTGATTTTAGCAGTGTTTTTTGATCTTTCAGGAACCCGGTTTTGCAATTTGCTTAATTCAGCCATCAAATGGATTCCAAAATCCATAAAAATTGGTACCTGCACTTATTATAACCCTAATGTCGAATTGAAATTATAAAAATAATTTTTTGACATTAAATTAATCCGAAATTGCATTAAACCCTAAAATTTGCTATTTTTGACCTAATTCACCAACCAGTCTCAATCCAAGACCTGAACCAGGGGTCAAATCTCCATGGAAATTTATGAAATTTTACAGAGACTAATTAAAAAGAAAAACAGAGATTTCCCAATTTACAGATTGGAAACATCATCTCCGGTTAAAGAGAAACCCTTCCGGCAATCTGAGCTAAAATATATCACTTTTAACAGGGATTAAAACAGCTATTTCAGATTGAAAATACAGACATAAATAGCAATCCTAAACAAAAATCTCTGAAATTTTAGTGGTGAATAGTAGACAGAAAAATAATAATACTCACTTTTTACAGATCATGAATTGGATCTGTGGTTTGGGATTTATGACTAACACAAGTCTGATTAGGGTTTTGGTAAACCCTAACGAGTTTTAAATTTAAAAACAGATTCTCTGAAAGGGGAAAAATACTAAACAGTGATCAAAAAATCCGAAAATTTCACAGAAGACAGATCTCTCAATGTGAATCCATAGCATTTTACAGATCTAAAATCAAATATAAGATGAGAGAAATATCATCACAGCAAGTTACCTTCTTGATTTTAACTACGATTTTAAAGCTTTAAAAACCCGATTTGATGTCTGATTTTTTTGACAGGGTTCCCGAGATTCAAAACCTCTGATGTTTCCACAGTAACTCAATAACTCATGCATACATCACATATAAAAAAATCAGAAATAAACAATTAGAACTTCCATCCAAAATAACATCATCTTTGCTGTTCTAAACCTAAAACACACAGAAATTTAAAAAAAAACTTGGAAAACCATGCATTAACTAATGTAAATCAACAAAATAAACCATAAAACAGTAAATAAAAATTATTTTTATGCTGTAGAACGTAAAACAAACATGAATAAACCATGAAAATAAAATAAAAACAGGGAATCAATGGCTGGAATTTGATATCACCTTTAAAACATAGATTTAACCCATTAAAAAGGGTAAATCACATATTTTATTGGTTAATAATGTAAGGAATCATATTAAAATCAATTCTAATGGATTAAAATCCCTGTAAATCATCCAAAACAGGGTTAGATCACCTTCTTGAATCGTTCTTGCTGATTCTTGATGGTTCTTGAGGTGAAACCATGGTTGATCTTCCATAAGGAAGGGTGTCCAAGCCTAAATCTAGGTTTAAAGCATTAAAAAGCATTAAATAAAATAAGAAAAGTGAAGAAGTTCATACCTTGGAGTTGCAGCAATGAAGGAAGGGCTGGAGAGGAGAGAGAAGCTCCAAGATTTGCTCCCAAGGTGGCTGGAAAAATCGTCCCCCCTATGGGGGCCTTTTATAACATTTTTTTAGGTTTTAAAAATTAGCAATTTTGAAATTTTTGGACTTCTAAAGGGGGGGCGATTTTGGGGTGGAGTTACCTAACTACCACTAGTCTAAATTATCCTAAATAATGCGTAATTAACCCCTAGCTAATCCTAAAAAATCCCCAAATGTAATGCCACTTGGCATTTTCCACATTTGGGTTTTTAAAGTTCTTTAAAAACCTTTTAAAACACTAGTTTTAAAATCCAAAGTTCAAAATGAGTTTTTAAAATAACTTTTGACTCTTCTAAATCTCTAACACTAACCAAGACACTGACTAACCCTAGTCTAGCCATGACTTACTCGAATATGGCACCACCCCGGGTGGGCCCTACTTGAGTTTTTCAAAAAAAGATGATTTTAAAACTTGAAATTGAACGATTTTTCAAAAGATTTTCAAAAGTAAACTTTGAAATTAAATTTTTTGAAATGGAATAGGGTTCTAACTGGGTCAGAATTCCTCTGGATATGGTTCCAACTGAGTGGGCCCATATCGATTTTTGAAAGTTTTGAAATAACTACTGAAAACAGCTTTGAAAAAGGGGTTAAAATCAATATTTAAAATTCAAGATCTCTGAAAATAGGGTCTTAAGCGAACTGGAACTCTGAGTCAGAGTCCTGAACTCTTAGGACTCTGAGATTTTAAATTTTAGAAAGCTAAATGAAAGATTTTTGAAAGATTTTATCAAGAAACGATGAAATAAGTCAGAAAACACAGTCAGGGTTAGACTCCTAACTTGACCGAACTCTAAAATAGAGTCCTGAACTAACTGGACTCTGTAAAATGACCTAAATTTTGAAAATAATCGAAAAAGACTAAAAATGAAAGTAAAACAGACTTAAAAACAGACTCCTGACTGGATTAGGACTCTGAGACAGAGTCCTGATCAGACTGAAACTTTCAAAAATTTGAGAAATTTGATGAATAGAGGAATTCAAAAGCGACACCACCTCAATGGGTCTCATCTGTGAATTGAAATCGATTAAAATGTGAATTTGGAATGAATTCAGATTATTTTCTGAGAAAATACTTCGAAATATAAAGTCCTGGGGTTGGAAAATGACAGAGTATTGAATAAAAACCCAGGTTTTGAAATTGATTTTGAAATAAAGCTTTAAAATTCAAATCTGGATTGAATGTTTTGAAATAGGAGTGCTGGATCTCGAAAAATGAGATGCAATGTCATACAATGCTATGCAGAATACGTGCAATGACATGCAATGATCTGTAATGACTTATGAAATGGACAAACACTGGATGAAGGTAAAAATTTGGGGTGTTTACAGATGCCCCTCTTTGCTGCTAAGCCGGTTGAAAGACGAGCTTAGTGGCAAAGAAAACACACCAAATTTGGACTATAAAAATGCCCCAGTTAGATGAATCTGACTGGGTATGAAAGAGTTAGTTCAAAGGATGATGATAGATATGAAATGAAGAATAAGGATAAAATTTTATTTCGAAAGAAAAAAAAAGGTGAGATTCAGGTTTTGCCCTTAACCTGGATGGGATAGAAAATACCTCGTATGGAACGAAGCTCAGGCTTAACCCTTAACCTGAAAGGGGACGATACCTCGTGGAAAAACGAGGCTCAGGCTTAACCCTTAACCTGAAAGGGGACGATACCTCGTGGAAAAACGAGGCTCAGGCTTAACCCTTAACCTGAAAGGGGACGATATATGGAGTCCTCGAATGAAGAAACCATGATGGGACCTTCGAATTTTGCACAATAAATCCAAGAGGGGCTTGCAAAAGGAGGAAAGAAGGTTCCCTAAAGCTTATAAAGGGATTGATCTTGGACGTCTCATTGCTAAGACTGAATGGCTTTTAAGACAGATGACCTTTTGCGGAAAATTCAGGTTTAACCCTTAACCTGAACGGGAACTGTCTATGGTGGGACAGTGGGGAGCACAGGGAAGTGTGCGAATCTGAGAGCCCAGGCACTCAGATCAAAACAAGAAGGGAAGGATCTTGGACAACTCCCATCATCCGATCCTAAAAGGGATAACAACAACGACTTGATACATCAAAATAAACATCAAGTTCTCACTTCATGTCAGGATAACTTAAAAAGATTGCCAATAAGATAAAAAAATTATAGTTGATTCGAGAATGATAAGCACATATATATATGAATAATATTCCCTCTTGTCTATCTGAAGTATTACCTCTGACTGGACTTAACTCCGTAGAATCAAGATTCGAATTCGACTATCATTGCCATTGACTTTCTCTCAAGGAAGCTATCAATTTCCTTGATATGGGCGGAAAAGAATATATTCTTGATATTACGAGAGCTATTGGTGAAAGAATATTGATAAAAGAATTTCGCAAAATTAAAGAAGATTCTTGATAGATTCGGCAGTCTGATATCCTGGGATTCTCTTCTCATGATGATCTTTCTGCACTCTCTTTTTGACAGAATTGGAGCTTTCTTGGATTTTTCGGGAATTACATCATCCTTCATTTTGGAGATGTCCTGACTTTTCTCTCTTTATTTTTTTTTGGAAGGGTACATCACAAACTTCTTCATCTCAGAGATGTTCCGATCCTTCTTCTCTCTCAGGGATTATATTGACGGTTATTAGCTCTTTGGTTGGAAGTCTCTTGATGATAGCGGAAATTAAATATCTTTTAGGGTTTGTCGGTAGATCCATCACACTCGCCTTCATCTCGACGGTAATCTGGACTTTCCCTGGAAGGATCCGTCACAAACTCCGTCATCTTGGAGATGATCCAAATCTTCTTTGGCCCCGGGGGTCGACTCGTCTAATTCGCCTTCATCTTGACGACAGTTGAGAGATCCCTTTTGCAGATATTTAATTGCAGCTTAGGTGATGGAGGAGATGTAGAGATGGCATGGATTTTTCTGTATCACCCAGGATATTTCGACTGCTTTATTTTTCAAGAATGGTCTTTAAAAATGTGCCCTTGACTGCGATCAATATCAATCACTCATGGCTTTGCAACAACGTTGAATTCTCTTTGCTGGCCATATCGCGGATTTATTCTTCATCCTTTTGGTTGGCCAATAGAAAGATTTTGAATTTTGAATCCATTTTCGCAAAAGCTTTGTCACTTCGGAAGTAATACTGAAGGTATTCTGAGGTACAAATTTATGCGATAAAGATTTTGAAATCAACAACTATTTTTTTATGGCAAATTGGCAAAATATTTTTGGAATCCTTGGTGAAGGAAATCATTTGAGATCTATATGACACATCCGTGGCTAGATTCTCCTCTCCTTTCCCCAAAGAAGAGACTCAGGCTTGACCCTTACCTGAACGGGTAACAAAAGATACTCCTCTCTTCCCTGAAGAGGAGGTGTTTGCAAAACGAACTTTCGAAGAGAAATAGAGTTTTCGTCAAAACTCCCTATTTCTAGGCTTCTCTTATGGAAAGGGGGCCACTAACAGAGATTGAAAGGATATCATAGAGGAACGAGTCCATCACACTCTCCCTGGAAAAAGGGTCCTCGACGACGGGGGTGGCCTAACAAAAGACATTTAGGGTTACAAGGAGGACGAGCTTCCGTCGAAACTCTCCCTAGAAAAAGGATTCCTTGTGTGACAATAAAGATTATTTTGCAAACTGTTCGTGAATCACGAGTCCCTTCAAACTCTCCCTAGAAAAAGGGGTTCAACGAACGAACAATAAAGACATGCGAAAAGAAACAAGCTCCCTCAAACTCTCCCTAGAAAAAGGGTCCCTCGCAAGAGAAAAACTTGGCGATTGATTTTGATAGCTTTTGATAACTCAAAGAACTGCTTGATAACACGAATGACTAGAGGTCTTGACAAAATCGGCAACCCGAATGTCAGATTAACAGAATGGCACGACCCAAGGGTCTGATACAGATTGTTTGGTTCGCAGGTCTAAGGATTGAGCCTGAATCTCAATGTGAGAGTTATGTTGCGACCAGTATGAAGACCGAACTTTGACAAAGTACCAATACGAGCACTGTATTTTAAAAGATTGCCAGTACGAGCACTGAATTTTTAAAGGATACCAGTACGAGCACTGGACTTTAAAAGGCTACCAGTACGAGCACTGGATTTTAAAAAGTTATCAGTACGAGCACTGAATTTTAAAAGACTACCAGTACGAGCACTGGATTTTTAAAGGATACCAGTACGAGCACTGGACTTTAAAAGGCTACCAGTACGAGCACTGGATTTTTAAAAGGTTATCAGTACGAGCACTGAATTTTAAAAGATTACCGGTACGAGCACTGGGTTTTTAAAAGATTACCAGTACGAGCACTGGATTTTTAAAAGGTTATCAGTACGAGCACTGAATTTTAAAAGATTACTGGTACGAGCACTGGGTTTTTAAAAGATTACCAGTACGAGCACTGGGTTTTTAAAAGATTACCAGTACGAGCACTGGGTTTTAAAGATTACCAGTACGAGCACTGGGTTTTTAAAAGATTACCAGTACGAGCACTGGGTTTTTAAAAGATTACCAGTACGAGCACTGGGTTTTAAAGATTACCAGTACGAGCACTGGGTTTTAAAGATTACCAGTACGAGCATTGGGTTTTGAAGGGTCATCAATTGGCGATGACTTGGATGAATTGCCGGGGTCTCAGGATTTATCCCTTATCCTGAATGGGAAATTCAATGCAAATTGATGCAGATGAATGCGTGCAAATGCAAATGGATGCAACTGAG